>NW_027331956.1:2624537-2706039 GCF_048418815.1 Hemitrygon akajei
TTCTCAAGTCTTGTTGACACGATATTCAACTTGTTAAAATGATCTTGTCCCTCATTATCAGATTCCACAACCTCATTTTTTTTCATAACAGTGCTCACTGATACCATCTCAGAGTCATAATAAGGCTTCACCATATTTAAATGCATTAATTGAGTAGTATTCCTCCTAGCAGGAGTTTTGACAACATAGTTCAAATAATCGATTTTCTTAATTATTTCGTATGGTCTATGACGTTGTGTTTAGAGGGACCAGTGGGAGCAGAACCGGAACTTTATCTCCAACTTCAAACACCTGCTCCCGCACTCTTAAATCATACCAATGTTTCATTTTAATTTGGGAGTTTTGCAAATTCTGTTTTGTATGGTCTCACGTCTTATCAATCTCTCCCGGAATTTCAAAACATAATCTATCACACTGACACACACTGTCGGGTTAGTCCACTACTCTCCCAGCAAAGTCAAAAGTCCCTTCGGCCTGTGGCCGAAAACGAGCTCAAATGGACTAAACCCCAGTAATTCCTGAATAGTGTTTCTCACAGCAAAAAGTAATAAACGTATTCCGTCCTCACAGTCCCTGTCATTCTCCTGACAGTAGGTTTAAATCAGTCTTTAAGGTGGAATAAACCCGCCCCAAAGCCCCTTGAGACTCCGGGTGGTAGGCAGATGACACAATTTGTTTAGCTCCCCAGCTCAGAAACTATTTGCTGGAATATTCCTGAGTGAAGTTACTCCCCTGATCTGATTGAATTTCCTTAGGCAGACCTACCAGTGTGAAAAACTTGCTGAGTGCCTTTACCACCGTCTTGGCCTGGATGTTTCTGAGAGACACGGCTTCAGGGAACCTAGATTCAGCACACATAACAGTTAGCACATACTGGTGACCAGCTGCAGTCTTTGGCAACGGGGCTACACAGTACACTATGACCCTGAAAAATGGTTTTCCAAAAGCAGGTATCGGACGAAGCGGCGCTTTTGGGATGGCCTGATTAAGTTTCCCCACCACCTGGCACGTATGACACCCTCTGCAGAAATTGACAATATCTTTCCTCACGTTAAGCCAATAAAACTCCCTCCTCATCCTATGTACTGGCTTCTTTACTCCGAAATGTCCACCTAAAGGCATCTTGTGGGCCAGGTTTAAAACTTCAGCCCTGTAAACCTTTGGGACCACGACCAGGTGCACAATAGCCCAATCCTCACTTGCAGGCACAGTAGCTGGTCTCCACTTCCTTATCAACAGCCCATCTTTAAGGTAATATCCCACCAACTCATTCTGAATTTCATCCTCAGAGAGAGCTCTCTCTTTTAAAGCCACAATTTCAGGATCTTTATTCTGTTCCTCTATAAATTCCTTTCTCGAAAAGGACAAATCTTTTTCATTCATCTTATTCTCCTCAGCCTTACTACACTCTGAGTCCTGTTGATATAGGGACGGTTGGAAAGCCTCGGACAAATCATCATGAGCTTCTGCAGACTTCTCCGACATGCTTCTAGTCACCGCGCATGCGGGGTATACATCAGCATCTATGGGCGGGTCCTCAGCAACAGAAAGCTTACTCGTTAGCTGAACTGCTGGATAAACATCCCTACCTGCAACGTCATTACTGAGCAAGACATCAACATTGTCTATCGGTAGTTCAGATCTTACCCCTATTGTGACTGGTCTGGATACCAAGTCGCATTTCAAAACTATCTGATGCAAAGGCACGGCCTCAGTCCCCTTTCCAATATCTTTGATAATATTCACCTCACCGGTCTCCGTCTCGGCACTGAACTCCAAAACACTCTTTAATATTAATGACTGAAAAGCTCCAGTATCCCTCCAGGTTCTCACTGGAGCCGGAGTTGGCCACTCCTTCACAGACACAAACCCATTTGAAATAAATCTCTCGAGCCCTTCTTGAACTTGGTCAGACCCGTCCTTCCTCAGCGATGTTTTAACCGGCTGGAAACAAGCATTTGGGGTTGTCGCCGGTTCTTTTCCCTTATCCCTTTTTTGAGCGAAACAATTAGATGCCACGTGACCGGGCTTCTTAAAATAGAAACACGTTAAACTGGGAAATGTTCCCCCGACAGGTTTCCTTCCTCCTTACTTTTGTCATTAGTCCCCGGCTTACTCTCTGGTTTAGCCGGTGGGCTGTCTCTATTACACTTTGGGTAACTCCTGTTCGGAAAAAAACTAACCTTATGAGTTAAGGCATACTCGTCTGCTAACCTAGCAGACTCTGCCATGGTCACTGCCTCTTTTTCGTTCAAATACGTTTGGATGTTGTCAGGGACACAGTTTTTAAATTCTTCAATCAGCATCAACTCCCTCAAATTGGTAATGTCCCTATTCGCCCATTTTGAGGTACACCAACGATCAAAGTGCACCCATCTTTCATGGGCAAACTTCACATACGTTTGGCTCCCGGACTCTTTTGTCCCTGAACTTTTGTCTATAATGCTTCCGGCACCAACTCATGGACTTTAAGCAATGGATCTTTCACTGTATCATAATTCATTGACTGTTCCAGGGTCAGGGCAGAACACGCCTGCTGAGCTTTCCCCTTCGACACACTTTGTACCATGACAGCCCACTCATCCCACGGCCACTTCCGAGTCTGGGCCACCTTTCAAAGTGTAGGAAATACCGGTTAATCAGCTTCATCAAATGGTGGTACTAACTTAATTTCTTGGCTGACATTAAACGGTACCATCAGCTCCACATCACTGCCTGGCACTGGACCTCCTTATTGTATCCTCTCCATGCTAGTCAGCTCGTACTGCCACCGCTTGTCTGCCACCCTAGCCTCGTGTAACGTCTGCTTTTCTGCTCCGACAGCCTCGAGCTGTTTTACTCATAACTCAGACTCATACTTCATTTTTGCTGCCTCAAGCTGAACCTCAGCCTCAGTAAGTACTTTACCTTCAAAAAACATCTCCAACACCTCCTCTTCGAATTTCCCCTCGGATACATAATGCTGTTCTAGTAACAGCAATATCTGAGGCTTCTTCATGTGAGTAGTCTCTTTAATCTTTAATTTACGAGCAATTCCCAATAGTACATCCCTCATCATCCAATGTTCTGCTAGAAACGTATTAATCTCAACCTGCATTTCTGATGTTTTTACAGACAACCAAATCAAATGGGACTTTTCCCCAAGCAATTGAAACAAGCCCCAAAGAAACTTTCTCAAATCCCGGATGAACCCCCAATTTATTTTCGTACCCCGTGGTGGATTAAACAACCAGCAGAAACGGAAAACACCTTGGAGTCTGGTATTGCTATTAACTAATGGTATTTATTAGTAACTACGTAATACAGTAATACAAATGCAGATATATCAAACAGGTTAGCAACGATTTGGTGTGTGTGTGTGTGTGTGTGTGTGTGTGTGTGTGTGTGTGCGTGTGTGTGTGTGTGTGTGTGTGTGTGTGTGTGTGTGTGTGTGTGTGTGTGTGTGGTAAATAGAAAAGCCAGGCTTTTACAAACCTAAGGGTAAGTGGATACATTCTCACGATGATGAGTAAAGTTCAGTTCAGTTTGTGGTATTGAGTTGAGTACAGATGGAGAGAGAGATGTGTAGTTCTGCATATGAGCTGATGCCGTCGATCCTGATCGATCATCCCAAACCCACCTTTCTGTGGGCAGAACAAAGCTCATCCAGTATGCAAAACCGTGTGTCTGTGAGTCTATCATATGACCTTCTATTTATCTCACCAAGCTAAACACCAGCTGTCCATCAAATAACACCGCCCTCAGTCACCATGGCGACCCACGGGCTGCTCATTGCTCTCTCTCTCTCTGTATGAACTCACAAGCAGGCGGTGTCCTTGTAGAAATGTAAACACGCTGCAGAGAAACCATAACATCATCTTCCAAGCATCGTTCACCTCTCTCTCTCTCTTAATAACAAGGTCTCTGTGTTGGACACCTCACTCTCTCTCTCTTTCTTTTTAAAAGCACAATTCATAGGGACAATTCAGGATCGCGTTACAGTACCTACAAAATAACCAAATTTGAGATTCGCCACATCTCCAGATCTGCAGACGTCCCGCATCAATGAGGACCTCGAAAACGGTGCGCACTTCGAAATCCGTATACAATGGCACATCTATGCACGTCCCGAATCTCGCTCATACACCGACGTGGAAATTAGATGATCCCAAAACAAAATGATTGCCTCCACCTTAAAAAATAGCAACAACAAAGTTCAAAGTGCATCTATTTTTAAAATATCTCTAAATGAAACAACTTCGAGATTCGTCTCAACTTGAAAATCGTAGTCTCCACAAATCTGTCAGAACTCCGAAATTCGTGTGCAACCCCATATTGTCTTACCCACCGCAAAATATATTTGCATCCCCAAATCCGTGTGCATATTATTAAAATCTCACTGATTTTATAGCATTTCTCCGGTCCACTGGAATGTCAGTAAGGACATGATTCTCGTACAAGGTGAGATGTGCGTACTTCAATAATACAGTGAATTTCATATTTGAACAGAAACACAAACACACACGGACACGGGCACAGGCATGCACAGAAAGACATACTATCTCACACACAACATAAACACAGTCTCTCCCACAGGCAGACACAGAGAGAGTGATACGCACACAGACCCACCCACACATATACGAACACTGATGTAACTGGATCCACACACACAAACAGACACACGCATACGAACGTGTGCACACACAACAGACAGTGGAATCAGACTGTGTCAACACACACAGACAGGGTCAGACACGCAACGAAACAGATAAAAACAAACACAATCACGCAAATAGAGGCAGACCAGGACACAGACAATTATAGAGGGGCGCAAACACGGACTCTCACTTTAGGCAGTTCTGGGCATGTCTGCAGTCTAGCGTAGTTTTTTTCAGTGTTGTTTTCACGTAGTTCAGTGTAGTTTTTGTACTGTTTCTTGTAGCACTATGATCCTGAAAAACGTTGTCTCATTTTTACTGTGCACTGTTTCAGCAGTTGTGGTCGAGATGTTAATAAAAAGTGACTTGACTAGACTTGACTTAGACACAGACAAACACACATGTACGGAGACGTTGACAAAAGCACAGAACTGCACAGAGTCAAACTGAGAGCCGTGAAATACGCACATACATAGGTAGCAGATACAAACAAACACACACACACACACACACACACACACACACACACACACACACGTGACGTCACACATATAGATATAATGTCAAAGGGATAAACAGCTACGGATGGACACACATCCACAACTAAATTTTCTTCTCCCCCTCTTTAGCTCTCTGTCATGTTCTTTGGCTGCTGAGAGGTGTTACATATTCACCACCCCCCCCCCAGCTTAGACTGCTGAGTCTGCAACCCATGGGGTAAGGTTAGGATTGGGTCCTGGTGAAGTTGATGGATAGTGTTTATTCATCACCACACACAGACACTTTCCTAGAGACCTTCTAGGTAGAGACCCCCAGACACAATATGTATCATGGGTTTATATTTTGGAGGAGAATTGCAACAGTAGGTCATTCAATACAATTTCAAATGCTACAATGACATAATTTACTTCAATATTTTGTTTCTGACAAACGGTTCCGTTAAAGTACATATTTACAATTGAATCACAACTTTTTTGGGACAAACAAATTAACACAAATGATGAAATATTCTGAGAAGAGAGAACACAAATGTTCGGTTACTGTTGTGAAGGCTGATGCACCGATAGGCGGGAATGTAGGGAGACGGGTGATCTGTAGTAGTTAGGATGTGGTGTCGTGGTTAGCACAAACACTCTGGGCCGAAAGCTCTCTTCCTGTGCTTTACCTTTCTCCGTTTTAGGTATAAGACAAATAGAAGGCAGCAACGGTTATTCTCACAGAGCAAACGTTGTGGTGATGAATATAGACATATTTTAAACCCAGGGTAATGTTTTTATACCTCAGGTATCCTGAGGAAGGTTAGTGGTAATCAGGAAAGAGGGAGGAGATTGCAGTCAAAGCAATCACACAAAATGCAGGAGGAACTCAGCAGGCCGGGCAGCATCTATGGGAAAGAGCAAGCAGTCGACGCCTCGGTCCGAAATCCTTCATCAGGACTGAAGAGAAGAGAATTCAGAGCAAGAAGTTGGCGGGAAGGAAGGAAAACGTACAAGGTGGTAAGTGATTGTTGAGTGTGGGAGTGGTGAGGTACAGAGCTGGGAAGTTAATTAGTGAAGGAATTAGTTGTTTGGAGAAGGAGAAGTCCGATAAGAGAGAGTAGAAGACCATGGAAGAAAGGCAAGGAAACCTGAGGGAGTTGATCGGCAGGTGAGGAGATAAGGTGAGGGATGGACTCGGGAATAGGTAATAGTGAAGAGGCGGAGGAATTACTGGAAGTTCGAGAGATCAATATTCATGGCATCAGGTTGGAGCCCACCCAGACGGAATATAAGGTGTTTCTCCTCCAACCTGAGTGTGTCCTCATTGCGGCAGTAGAGCAGGCCACGGACGGACGTGTCAGAATGTGAAAGTAAGATAGAACTGAAATGTGAGTGTTCATTTGATTTCCAGCATCTGCAGAATTTCTCGTGTTTGAGGTCGCATTCAGATGAGGTGCGATCACAACTGGCGAAGCACCAGAGTGAGGGGTAGTTTCCTCCAGAGGATCTTCTATACGAATTCCTCCACCGATGGACGGAAGCCACACCGACACAAACAAGAGATGGTGTTTTGAAACAATGTTCCCTTTGCTGGATGAATGCCTCTCCCAATTTACAGCCCTTAATACCATAAAACTTTCCATTGTTTGCAGCTTCACAATTATTTCGCTGAATTTATTACCATCAGTCACCGTGGGGTTTGCACATATCTGACGTAATCCGTTTGGAAATAATTTAAAAATCTTTATTTCTAAATCTGTTGAAATCTGTCCCTATGGAGTCGCTAAATGTTAATAAAACCCTCGGCTAATGCTGCCTTAACATTTCATTCCGAGAAATCGCCGGAGGACGAATCACTGGGCAAAGAAAATGTCTTCAATGTGGGACAGTTACTGGAGTGTGCAGAAAATATTGTACGTGTCCATTGCCGTCATTGGAGTTCCTGGTGAGTGTGCACACTTCATGTTTGGTATATCTGTGTATTAACCTGTTTCCAATCAGTTTTCCAGCTTCTAACTTGATGACTATTGCACATATATCCGTCAGAAATATCAATCCTGTCAATTCTACATCGGATTTTTCATATTTAATGACCAATGAAACGAAACTTTTGTCTCTCCTACACCAAAATCGATCGACTCGGACGTATTTCGTCTCTTTAATGACACCTTTTCCAGAATAGTCCCAGCGCAGCTCTCTGACTGGAAAGTTTTTAATGGGAATTTGTCCAGATTTATACCTCTGCTGGAGAAAGGCACTTTCCTCCGAAGATGGGACTGTAAGAGTTTTACATTGTGAAGTTGACTGTCTCTGAGATATTGATCAGACTGAACACCTGGTCCTGTGTTTTATGTCTCCCTGCTGAGTCTGTCATAGTCGGATCCCACTGTCTCCTGGTCAATAATTGGGTCTTAACACCTGAATCAGTGTCCTCGGACATACTGAAGTGTGTTATGGAATTGCTCTGCGTTGTAGAATTAATCCATTAACGGAGCCACTCAGCCTCTGTTTACTAAGTTGTCCCGGCATTCCCTCTGAGACCCGTCGTAAATTGGGGCATCGTTTCGTCCTGAAGAAGGGCCCGACACGGTCAGTGTTTGTTCAATTCCATAAAAGCTCTCGAGCTGCCCTGACCATCCAGTGCTTTGTGTGCGTTGGCCCTCCTCAGCCCCACCAGATGCCGAGTTCCTCGTGGCCTGCTCAGTCACGGCTCAATCAGAGAAACCGGCCCCATCAGCGATGGAATCAGGATTAGCATCGATCGCTGTTGTTCATGCAGCTGGTTTTTAGCACCGAAGATTAGCCACATATCGAGTTTTTTGCACAGTGAAGAAAAGTGTCCAGAGATAGTGTGAGGCGTGTCAGAGGTTAGATTGGCAGCTGTTTACACATTATTTAGCCGAATCCCGGAGATGATGTTCAGTAATGCCCAGTGTACGTTCTCTTCTCCTCTTCTCTCTCTCTCCCTCCATCTCTCCTTCTCTCCTTCTCTCTCTCTCCCTCCCTCTCTCTCTCCCTCCATCTCTCCTTCTCTCCTTCTCTCTCTCCCTCCCTCTCTCTCTCCCTCCATCTCTTCTCTCTCTCTCTCTCTCTCTCTCTCTCTCTCTCTCTCTCTCTCTCTCTCTCTCTCTCTCTCTCTCTCCCTCTCTCCAGTGAATGTAGTGGCGATTGTGATCCTGTCCCGGGGAAAGTGCGGCCTCTCTACCTGCACCACTCGCTACCTGGTGGCCATGACAGCGGCGGATCTACTGACTATTGTCTTCGAGATCATTCTGTTTCGAATGAAAAAATATTACTTTATGTCCAGTTTTCTGAGCATCACCTCTGTGTACAACGTTACCGAGGTGCTGAGGTTCGCAGCCACGGACTGTTCTGTCTGGTTCACCGTCACTTTCACCTTTGACCGGTTTGTCGCCATTTGCTGACAGAAGCTGAAAACAAAATATTGTACCGGGAAAACTGCGGCTGTGGTTCTGATAACAACCGGTATACTGTTCTGTCTGAAAAATATTCCCCGCTACTTCATCTGGGAACCCAAATTGATCGGTGATCCCGGATGGGTAGCACGGGCTTGGGTGGAGACTGTTTTAACTCCGTTCCTCCCTTTTGTTGTGATACTGCTGCTCAACGCTTTGACAGTCAGACACATTTTAGTGGCCAGTCGGGTCCGTAAGGGGCTAAAGGGTCAGAGCAAGGGGGAGAACCGCAGTGACCCGGAGATGGAGAGCAGGAGGAGGTCAGTGATTTTACTCTTCACCCTCTCCGGCAGCTTCATCCTCCTGTGGATGACGCTGGTTGTAAATTTCATATATTATCAGGTCAAAGATATTGGTTTCAATTTCAATGATTCCGAATGGATATTTCATGAGGTCGGCGTTTTGATGAGGAATTTCAGCTTGTGCACGAACACATTTATTTACGCGGTGACTCAGTCGAAATTCAGGGAGCAGGTGATCAGCGCGGTGAAATACCCGATCACCTCGGTGGTTCAATTCATTAATAAAGTCGCGCCCTGAGCGCAACCCAGATGCAGCTTCAATGTATCCAGTCCGGGCTCCAGATCTTCTCATTAACCGTCTAGTCTCCAATCTGTTATTGCCGGGTGGTCGTCCTGTTGAAAGGGGCATTGGAAGCAGCAGTGCTGTGGACCGCGAGAAAATGGAGGGAGATTGGAAAGTGCTTGCAAGGGAGAGAAGTCTGGGATTGGCTGAGTGGAGTGCTTGAGTAGGGGCGGGGTAAAGAGAGACTGGGAGATCGTGGAAGATTGTTGTGTGTGTGTGTGTGTGTGTGTGTGTGTGTGTGTGTGTGTGTGTGTGTGTGTGTGTGTGTGTGTGTGTGTTCGTTTGTGTGTGTGTGAGTGTGTGTGTGTGTGTGTTCGTGTGTGTGTGTGTGTTCGTGTGTGTGTGTGTGTGTGTGTGTGAGTGTGTGTGTGTGTTCGTGTGTGTGTGTGTGAGTGTGTGTGTGTGTTCGTGTGTGTGTGTCTGTGTGTGTGAGTGTGTGTGTGTGTGTGTTCGTGTGTGTGTGTGTGTGTGTTCGTGTGTGTGTGTGTGTTCGTGTGTGTGTGTTCGTGTGTGTGTGTGTGTGAGTGTGTGTGTGTGTGAGTGTGTGTGTGTGTGTTCGTGTGTGTGTGTGTGTGTGTGAGTGTGTGTGTGTGTGTGTGTTCGTGTGTGTGTGTGTGTGTGTGTTCGTGTGTGTGTGTGTGTGTGTGTGAGTGTGTGTGTGTGTGTTCGTGTGTGTGTGTGTTCGTGTGTGTGTGTGTGTGTGTGTGAGTGTGTGTGTGTGTGTTCGTGTGTGTGTGTGTGTGTGTGTTCGTGTGTGTGTGTGTGTGTGTGTGTGTGTGTGTGTGTGTGTGTGTGTGTGTGTGTGTGTGTGTGTGTGTGTTCGTGTGTGTGTGTTTGAGAAACAGTGCTGAAAAGGTGTAAGAAGTTGTTACCAGCAAAAGGTGACCTGTGTTATAGAGAGAGTTTGGTCAGGCATCAAACATAGAAGAATGAGAGCCAACCGAACGAAAAGAATTCAGATTACAAGTGGTCAGATAGGCAACGCACAAAATTCTTGAGAACTGAGCAGGTCAGGCATCATCTATTGAAAATTGTAAGTCGTCGACCTTTCGTGGCAAGTCATATCTTCAGTTCCCTTACTCTAATCTGATATTCAATCTCAAAACCCGCCCCCCATTATTACACAAACACATCACTGTCCTTCATTCCTAATCGAAACTCTAACACACAGCATCCCTGGCTAAATCATCATCTGAATTCTAACTTCCCATATCTGACGTCTAACCCTTCATGTGACGTCTATCTACCCCAACATAGCTGTCCCTCACCACATTCTCACCTCTTACTCCATATATTTCTGTCCTTAAACCCATAATGATATCTAACTCGCCCAGATGCTTATTACTAAACCCAATCGGATCTTTAACTCCTTCACAAACTTGCATCTATACCTAACCTGACTTCTAACACCCCAAACCCCTGTCACCAAACCTAAATCTGTCCTTTCACAATATTCCATCCCAACCCCCGATCCTAATCTGCACTGTAACCTCCTACATCCCCGTCCCTTACCCTAATATGAATTTTAACTTCCAAACATCCCATTCGTTAAATTATACACTGAACTCTAAATCCCTACAACACTGTGCCTAATCTTTAAACTTAACTCTAACAACCTCCGGCACCCCTCATCTCACAACGTAATCTCGAATCTAATCAGACCTCCAGCACCGCACTTCCCTCTCCGTAAAACCTAACCAGACATCTCGCCCACCATAGCCATGTCCCCAAACTCCAATCTCTCTAACTCCCCACATCCCTAACCTTAAATATGACACATCCCGATCCCTAAACGCTAATCAGACCTGAAACACTCCACATGTTTGTCTATAAATCATAGTCTGAAATCTAAATCTAAATCGGCATATTCCTGTCTGTTAAGTCTCATTAAGAGATTTCGATAGTTTAGAGAAATGAGCAAAGAAATGGCAAATGTTGGAATGTGTATGGTCATGCACTATGGTTGAAGAAATAAACAGGCAGACTATTATTAAGATAGGAATAGATTTCAAAATGCAGAGATGCAAAAGGATTTAAGAGTCCTTGAGCAGGAAACCCTAAAGGTTAACCTCCAGTTGAGTCGGTGGTGAAGAAGGCAAATTAATGTTGGGGTGCATTCCTAGAGGTATAGAAACATAGAAAACACACAGCACAATACAGGTCCATCGAACTACCTAGGCTTTACCCATAGCCTTCGATTTTTCTAAGCCCCATGTAGACATCCAGGGGTCTCCTAAAAAAACTGTGTCTCCCCACATCCGCCTCCACCACCGTCGCCGGCAGCCCATTCCACACATTCATCTCTCTCTGCGTAAAGAAACTTACCCCTGACATCTCCTCTGTACCTACTTCCAAGCACCTTAAAACTATGCCCGCTCCTGCTAGCCATTTCAACTATGATAAAACCCTCTGACTATCCACAGGATAAATGTCTCTCATCATTTAGTACACCTCTATCAAGTCGCCTCTCATCTTCCGTCGCTCCAAGGATAAAGGCCGGGTTCACTCAACCTGTTTTGATAAGCCATGCTCCCCAATCCAGGCAACATCATTGTAATTCTCCTCTGCACCATTTCTATGGTTTCCACGTCCTTCCTATAGTAAAGCGACTAGAACTGAGCACAGTACTCCAAGTCGGGAGTGACCAGGGTCCTATATAGCTACAACATTACCTCTCGGCTCTTAAACTCAATCCCACGATTGATAAAGACCAATACACCATCCGCCTTCTTAACCACAGAGTCAACCTGCGTAGCAGCTTTGAGTGTCCTATGGACTCGGACCCCCAAATCCCTCTGATCCGCCATACAGCCAAGTGTCTTACCATGACTACTATATTCTACCATCATATCTGTCCTGCCTAAATGAACCACCTCACAGTTGTCTGTGTTGAACTCCATCTGTCAATTTTCAGCTCAGTTTTTTATCCTATCGATGTCCCGTTGTAAACTCTGACAGCCCTCCACACTGTTCACAACACACCCAACATTTCTGTCATCTGCAAATTTACTAAACCATCCCTCCTCTACTTCGTCATCCAGGTCATTTATAAAGATCACAAAGAGTAGGGGTCCAATACGGATCCTTGAGCCACACCACTGGTCACCGGCCTCCATGCAAAATGTCATCCGCCTACAACCACTCTTTGCTTTCTGTGGGCAAGTCAGTTCTGGATCCACACAGCAATGCCCCTTGGATCCGATGCCTCCTTACTTTCTCAATAAGCCTTGCATGGGGAACCTGATCAAATGCCTTGCTGAGATCCATCTACACCTCATCTGCGGATCTACCTTCATCAATGTGTTTAGTCACATCCTCAAAAAAATCCATTAGGCTCGTCCGGCACGAACTGCCTTTGACAAAGCCATGCTGACGATTCCTAATCATATTATACCTCTACAAATAAATCCAGCCTCTCAGGATCTTCTCCATCAACGTAGCAAACACCGGAGTGAGACTCACTGGCCTATAATTTCGAGGGCTATCCCTATTCCCTTTCTTGAATAAGTGTAAAACACCCGCAATCCTCCAATCCTCCGGAAAACTCTCCCGTCCTCACTGATGATGCAAAGATCATTTCCAGGGGCTGAGCCATATCCTCCCTCGCTCCCCATGGTAGCCTTGGGCACATCCCATCCGGTCGGTCCCGCTTACTTATCCAATTTGATACTTTCCTAAAGCTCCAACACATCCTCTTTTTTAATATCTACGTTCTCAAGATTTTCAGTCCACTGCAAGTCACCCCACAATCACCGAGATGATTTCCATAGTGAATACTGAAGCAAAGTATTGATTAAGTACCTCAAGCAACACACACAAAATGCTGAAGCAACACAGCAGGCCGGGCAGCATCTACAGGAAGAAGCTCTTCTGTAATGGACCGAGCGCGTCCCTCTCTACCACCTGCCTCTAATATTGTCACCAATCTTTCTCTATTTGTGAGCCAGCCTCCCTTTCCTCCGTCACTTCAGTTCGGTTCCCAACCCCCAGCAATTCTAGTTTGAACTCTCCCCAATAGCCTTAGCAAATTTTCGCTCCAGGGCATTGGTTCCCCTCGGATTCAAGTGCAAAGCGTGCTTTCTGTAGAGGTCACATTCCCCCAGAAGAGGTCCCACTGATCCAGAAATCTGAATCCCTGCCCCCTGCTCCAATCCCTCAGCCACGAAATTATCCTCCACCTCACTCTATTCCTGTACTTACCGTCATGTGGCACAGGCATTAATCCCGAGTTACTACCTTTGAGGTTCTGCTTCTCAACTTCTTTCCTAACTCCCTGTAGTCCTTTTTCAGGACCTCCTCCCTTTTCCTACCTATGACGTTGGTACCAATATGTACCACGATCTCTGGCTGTTCTCCTTCGCACTTCAAGATATCGTGGACGCGATCAGAAACATCCCAGACCCTGGCACCTGGCACCTGGGAGGCAAACTATCATCCGCGTTTCATTCCTGCGTCCACAGAATCGCCTAACTGAGCCCGTAACTATACAGTCCCCTATCGCTGCCGCCATCCTCTGACCCACTGGGCCAGACTCTGTGCAGAATTGTTTACCCCCAGATAGGCCATCACCTTCCAACAGTACCTATTGTTAAGGGTGACAGCCACTGGGGTACTCTATATTACCTAATTCTTGCCCTTCCCTCTCCTAACTGTTACCCACTTCTCTGTCTCCTGTGGTCCCGGGGTGACTACCTTCCTATGGCTGGGAACAGTGTTACTACTGTGGATAAGGTGTCATTAAAGGTGTTCACTTTGTTCAACAACTCAGAAACTGTCAACGTCATAATCTATAACTTTCCCAGTCAAACATCCTTGGAGTGTTGCCTCTCCAATGCACTGGTACAACTCTGGATAGGGTGCCATTTAATCCCGACCAGTCACACCTTCCCGGAGAACACCATTGATGGAACATAGTAACCCTCACAAGTTATTTTAAAACGTCTGAGAACAATAAACCTAATGCCAAAGATTTCTTGGGTAAGGTTTGACACGTGCTCAGGCAGGCAATGTCGGGAGACCGAATACGTGCAGGCCGGTGGGATCCGATTCATGTGGTGTCATGGTTGGTACTGACACAGCGGGCCGAAGGATCTGCACCTGGCTTTACCTTTCTCTGATCTATGGTGATTTGGAGAATGTTGGCCAAGTGGGGTTGGGTAAATACCTTTGGCGAGACGACAGAATCGTATGTCTGCATTGCTTAAGGACTAGAGCAGCAGAAAATGGCGGATCTGCCCTCGGGCCTGCTGTTTCAGACATAAGAGTCCGTGGTGTTGCTTTTCAGCTTGCAGCTGCGCACCACGAGGCTGTGTGACGTAGGTGTTTTATCCCTCTGGCAGTCTCCTCAGGATTTGCCTCTCCGGGTGGAGTCGAGGGAAGTGGCAGCAAAGTTCACTGGATGTTCCAAGGTTCTCATGTAAGGAAACCCTTCGGCTTACACCTTGCAGCTCCCAAGAACCTCAAGAACGATCCCACCTTCCACATTTCCAAACTGAAACCTGCAGATATCATTCCGTTAGCTCCATCACCATCAGTGCGGCTGCCACCCACGTTTGTCCATGGGAAACTTATCTTCACGGTAAAATGAATTCTGGACTCAGGAACTGTTCGGCGTGTTCGGGGTGGACTGAGAGGGATCCGGACCCGAGGAAGACTGCTGGGTTCCTGGAATGGACAACTTGGATCCGGCGCTCATCCATGACAACCATCATCATCTCTCCAAGTGGCCGGGGCCGTCAGGATTCGGCCGCAGTGGATGGGGTCCTGTTACGATGCGCAACCAACCACGCCAGCTTCCGAGGTTCAGACGCTCCGATTCTCCGGAATATGGCGAGCTGTCGCGGTCCCTTTAAAGATTCATGGCTGCTCCGCTATTTGACGGTCATGTTTTACCGCCAGGACTTTAATATTGAAAGATCAGCTGAACTCAGTTTGGGTGCTGAAACGTCGGCTTGCCCAGCATCTGGTTATGAACCCTTTCTTCGTTTCAGTCACATATTGGATTTCGATTCTAGGCTCATTCACCAATCAAATTCCCATCTCTTTGCTTCACCACCCTACCCCCTTCCTGGTTTCACCTATCACTTTGTATTTCCCTCCCCTCGCCAACTTTTAACTCTACTTCTCATCCTTTTTCCTCCTGTCCGGCTGAAGGGTCCCGGCCCGATACTGCCCTGCTGAGTCCTTGCAGCAATTTGTGTGTGCTACCATTGACCTGGAGAACAAGTGACATGTGGCTTTCACTTCACAAATGTGCCACCCTACTGCTCCCTCCTTCATATTCACTGGTATTTAATCGATGAGATCACATCATTAGTCATCCGGGGAGTCGGGGTCAAAGTAACTGGAAAGTCTCCAGGATTAGGCATACAATATCACTTCTTCTTTCTAGCGCTGTGTGACATGGCCAGGACGAGACAGAATACCAGTGTTTCCTCAGTTTCATTTTTACACCTGTGTGGACCAACCATTGGTCTGAAAAGGAGATTTTTACACAGGAATGAAAGTACTACGGCTCTTTCAATTAACATTGTATAAAATCTGCAGACTCACCACCTGTCCAATGAACTCTGCTGATTCACCACCTGTCCAATGAACTCTGCTGATTCACCACCTGTCCAATGAACTCTGCAGATTCACCGCCTGTCCAATGAACTCCGCAGATTCACCACCTGTCCAATGAACTCTGCAGATTCACCACCTGTCCAATGAACTCTGCAGATTCACCGCCTGTCCAATGAACTCTGCAGATTCACCGCCTGTCCAATGAACTCTGCAGATTCACCACCTGTCCAATGAACTCTGCAGATTCACCACCTGTCCAAAGTGCCGACAATAAACTTCCTGAAATGCTATTATTGATGTCTTTCCTAAATATTTTTTCCAGGTTAAAAGGGGCAAAAAGAAATGAGTACAGACATCTCAAACACAAAGTAGGTGTTGCTGGTTTTGCAGGAGAGACCAAATATTTCCTTTGTGACACCAACATATCAAAGTCATGAGTTTTATAAATCAGGCTTCAGGCATTCCACTGTAATATTTTAATCCCATTAGGTACCTTCATAACTAAACTGGGATACAAATCATCACAGCTCCATTTATAGCTTCCCACATAGCACCAATTAGACTAAGATACCTTTCTGCAGCTTTCAGAATAATGTTAATTTCCTCAGTCCGACTAGCTGTCTGATCAGTACAATTCAGCACATCGGTTATAACAGTCACAAATTTCATTTCATTAGCAGTAAATATCGTTAGTAAGGCAAACATGATGTGGACGTACATCCACTGACGTCACCGTCTTTTCTCTGAGTGTTAACACTCTAACTTTTTGCAAGGTCACACCCATTACTGACGTTCATATGAACTAATCACGGTGTAAGTTCTTTTTTGACAGACAGGCGCCTCAGCCAGTGACAGCTAGTAAAGGATACGATAGGCGCCTCCTCATTTGCTGTCAGCATCCGTCGCGGAGTTCAGCGAGTTGCTGCCTTTGGTGGTGTTGGCCAGGCCGTCCCCAACAGCGGGCGTGGTTTTTTTTCGATGTCTTGGTGAGTCGGTCCGGCGATGTTTGTGCCTGTTGAGGAAGAGTTTTAAACCTGTGATCGAGTGAGGAGTCGAAGCATTTGGACTACAACTTCCATATGGCCTTGCGGCCCCGAATGTTCAGCAAGGGCCGCCGACTGAGCGCGGTGACTGGAGTTGTAGTTCATAGTGAAGGTGAGTCCATCTCGTACGGTGAGCAACGGAGCTTGTATTTCCGATGCGAATCACGTGTTTCTGAGTTACGGACAACAGCTTCAGTTACGAACAATTTGTGTCACGTGTCACCTTCTGCACCAACCTACAATCGCATCGAGATAGTGGACCCTGTGGAGAGGGCGGCAAGAATCAGTGTTGGATCACCCTCAGGTCTGGGATCAGTGCACAGCAATTCTCCAGTCTTTTAATGACTCGAGTTCTCCAGTCCCGGCTACAAAAGCCGCGAATCCTTACTCCGGCTTTCCAGGTTAATCACATCCCTCCTGAGGCGGGCGACCAGAGATGCACATGCACATGCACATTAGATGGTCGCTGAGCAAAAATCTTTTCAAACATTTTAGAAAATGTCTGCCTTGGCATTCAAAATCCGCACGCAGCCTAACGTTCTTCTGCAAATCTTTATACGCCGAGTCAAGCAAATCTGTGTTAAACCCAAATCCGTGTAGACCCCACATTCGACAACGCACCCCTGAGACTGTGCACATCACCAACCCTTGCGCCCACCACCATATCTGACAACCCACCGCTGAAACTCTGCGTATCCCCAAATCAATATCCGTCCCCAGGTGTCCGCACATCGACAAATAAGGGAGCACCCCAAACCCGCTGACAACCCCACATGCACATCAGATTCTCGCAGAGTAAGTATAATTTCAAACAGTTCACAAACTGAACCATAAAAAATTTACGAGCTGAGATCAAAGTTTAAAAGTATTATTAATGTGTCTATAAATGAAAGCAATTTGAGATTGGTCACACTCCAAATCTGCAGAGACCCCACATCCGTGAGGACCCCGAATTCCGTGCGCACCTCCAAATCCTTATGCACCCCCATATATATCCACATCCCGAAATGACTGATACACCCACATGCAAATTCGATTATCCCAAACAAGAATTATTCCAACAAAATCTCTGTCTCCACCTTAAAAATAGCAAGAACAAAGTTCATAAGTGCATCTACTATTAAAGCATCTATAAATGAAACAACTTTGAGATTCGGCACAACTCCAAAAACGCAGACAGCACAAATCTGTCAGAATACCGATATCCGTGTGGAACCCACCGCAAATCCATCTGTACCCCAAATCCGTGTGGATATTATTAGTTTGACAGTCCTTATATGTAGGTTCTCACTGATTTTATTGCATTTCTCTACTCCACTGCGGATGTCTGCAAGATCACGAATCTCAATGTAGTATAAATTGACATGTAAGTACTTTACTAATAAAGTTTGCTTCATATTTGAACAGAAGCGAAACGCATACGGGCACTGGCACAGGCTCAGACATGAGCACAGAGACATGGTATCACGAACACCACCGTTACCACAGACTCTCCCACAGGCCGAGACAGACAGTGACGCACACAGCGATTCACCCCCACACGCATAAACATTGACACAAATACTGTAGGTATACACAGACACACAAACACATACGCACACCAATCACAGACAAGCACGCATAGTACAACAAATGAACAAACAGATCTGCACACTGAAACCCACTCATAAACAGGCACAGAAAACAGACAAATGCAGACACAGAAATTAAAAAGAACAAAGAGACAGAATGAGACACGCAACAGCAACAGATACAGAGATACACAACAAACAGACACACGGAATCACACACAGAGACATAGACGCATGCACATGCACACAGACACTGACACAAACACACGAACACACAAAAGACACACACACGCACGGTGACATGCAGACACGTGAGATACAAACACACACACACACACACACACACACACACACACACACACACACACACACACACACACACACACACACACACACACACACACACACACACACACACACTCCAGCAGTCATATTCAGACCCTTAGATGCAAACACACAAACCGCCACACACACTCACATTCTCCGTTGCCAGAAGCATTTACACCGACAGAAAGTATCACAAACACACGCACACACACCGACATACAACCACACACAGACACCCACACATAGACACTGACGTAGGCACACACACACAGAAACAAAAAAGCACACACACATACAGACATAAAAATAATGACACACACACTCCGACACAGACATAGACTGAGACACACACCGAGACACAAACACGGACACACGCACATACATCTCGACACCGTCACTGACAAAGACCGACAAGGGTAGGTACACAGCCAACCCACGAAACCCAAACAGATACAGCCACGCACATACAGGCAGATAGAAACACATACTCACGCTTGTAAACAGCTTGTAAACACACACACGGTCACACGTATAAACCCGTGTGCAGGTAACGAGAGCTGTATAACTTAGGCCACGAATTACTCAATCACCCGTCTGCGGACACTTTCTGGAGATCCCATATCCGTATGCTCCACGACGCTGGACTAAATGTGTTAATGTGGGAGAGGACTATGTTGAAAAATAAATGTGCTAGGTTTTCTAAAATTGACTCCTTATACCTTAGGCCACGAACCTATCAATCACCCTCGTATGGTCATAGGCATAAACACGCAGACACACGCACGCGGATGTATACACATAGACAACTAAACTATCTTCTCCGCCTCTCCAGCTCTCCGTCGTGTTCTGTGGCAATTTCGGGTGTTATTATTAATACATACTCACCCCCAGCTGAGGCTGCTGAGTTTGCGAGCCGTGCAGTCTGGTCCGGGGTGGGTCCTGGTGGGGTTACAGGGTGTTATGAAAAAAACATGCTCACCCCCCAGCTGAGGCAGCTGAGTGTGCAGGCCAGGGAGTCGGGTTAGGGGTGGGTCCTGGTGAGGTTACAGGGTGTTATGATTAAAACATGCTCACCCCCCAGCTGAGACAGCTGAGTGTGCAGGTCAGGGAGTAGGGTTAGGGGTGGATCGTGGTGGGGTTACAGGGTGTTATGATTAAAACATGCTCACCCCCCAGCTGAGACAGCGGAGTGTGCAGGCCAGGGAGTAGGGTTAGGGTTGGGTCCTGGTGATGTTACAGGGTGTTATGATTAAAACATGCTCACTCCCCAGCTGAGACAGCGGAGTGTGCAGGCCAGGGAGTAGGGTTAGGGGTGGGTCTGGTGATGTTACAGGGTGTTATGATTAAAACATGCTCACCCCCCAGCTGAGACAGCGGACTGTGCAGGCCAGGGAGTAGGGTTAGGGGTGGGTCCTGGTGAGGTTACAGGGTGTTATGATTAAAACATGCTCACCCCCCAACTGAGACAGCGGAGTGTTCAGGCCACGGAGTAGGGTTAGGGGAGGGTCCTGGTGAGGTTACAGGGTGTTATGATTAAAACATGCTCACCCCCCAGCTGAGACAGCGGAGTGTTCAGGCCAGGGAGTAGGGTTAGGGGTGGGTCCTGGTGAGGTTACAGGGTGTTATGATTAGAACATGCTCACCCCCCAGCTGAGACAGCGGAGTGTTCAGGCCAGGGAGTAGGGTTAGGGGTGGGTCCGGGTGAGGTTACAGGGTGTTATGATTAAAACATGCTCACCCCCCAGCTGAGACAGCGGAGTGTGCAGGCCAGGGAGTAGGGTTAGGGGTGGGTCCTGGTGATGTTACAGGGTGTTATGATTAAAACATGCTCACCCCCCAGCTGAGACAGCGGAGTGTTCAGGCCAGGGAGTAGGGTTAGTGGTGGGTCCTGGTGAGGTTACAGGGTGTTATGATTAGAACATGCTCACCCCCCAGCTGACACAGCGGAGTGTGCAGGCCAGGGAGTAGGGTTAGGGGTGGGTCCGGGTGAGGTTACAGGGTGTTATGATTAAAACATGCTCACCCCCCAGCTGAGACAGCGGAGTGTGCAGGCCAGGGAATAGGGTTAGGGGTGGGTCCTGGTGATGTTACAGGGTGTTATGATTAAAACATGCTCACCCCCCAGCTGAGACAGCGGAGTGTGTAGGCCAGGGAGTAGGGTTAGGGACGGGTCCTGGTGAGGTTACAGGGTGTTATGATTAAAACATGCTCACCCCCTTCCAGCTGAGACAGCGGAGTGTGCAGGCAAGGGAGTAGGGTTAGGGGTGGGTCCTGGTGAGTTTACAGGGTGTTATGATTAAAACATGCTCACCCCCCAGCTGAGACAGCGGAGTGTGCAGGCCAGGGAGTAGGGTTAGGCGTGGGTCGTGGTGAGGTTACAGGGTGTTATGATTAAAACATGCTCACCCCCCAGCTGAGACAGCGGAGTGTGCAGGCCAGGGAGTATGGATAGGGGTGGGTCCTGGTGGGGTTACAGGGTGTTATGATTAAAACATGCTCACCCCCCAGCTGAGACAGCGGAGTGTGCAGGCCAGGGAGTAGGGTTAGGGGTGGGTCCTGGTGAGGTTACAGGGTGTGATGATTAAAACATGCTCACCCCCCAGCTGAGACAGCGGAGTGTGCAGGCCAGGGAGTAGGGTTAGGGGTGGATCCTGGTGAGGTTACAGGGTGTTATGATTAAAACATGCTCACCCCCCAGCTGAGACAGCGGAGTGTGCAGGCCAGGGAGTAGGGTTAGGGGTGGGTCCTGGTGAGGTTACAGGGTGTTATGATTAAAACATGCTCACCCCCCAGCTGAGACAGCGGAGTGTGCAGGCCAGGGAGTAGGGTTAGGCGTGGGTCGTGGTGAGGTTACAGGGTGTTATGATTAAAACATGCTCACCCCCCAGCTGAGACAGCGGAGTGTGCAGGCCAGGGAGTAGGGTTAGGGGTGGGTCCTGGTGAGGTTACAGGGTGTTATGATTAAAACATGCTCACCCCCCAGCTGAGACAGAGGAGTGTGCAGGCCAGGGAGTAGGGTTAGGGGTGGGTCCTGGTGAGGTTACAGGGTGTTATGATTAATACATGCTCACCCCCCAGCTGAGACAGCGGAGTGTGCAGGCCAGGGAGTCGGGTTAGGTGTGGGTGCTGGTGAGGTTACAGGGTGTTATGATTAAAACATGCTCACCCCCCAGCTGAGACAGCGGAGAGTGCAGGCCAGGGAGTAGGGTTAGTGGTGGGTCCTGGTGAGGTTACAGGGTGTTATGATTAAAACATGCCCACAATGAGGCAACAGTTTATCTTTTTTTCAGAGCAAACATTTATTTCAATGGTGATGAACGTAGACATGTTTTTGACCCAGGATAAAATTTGGAATACCCCCGGTACCCTGAGGGGGGTTAGTGATAATCAGGAAAGATGGATCAAGTTACATTCAAAGCAACACCTACAAAATACTGAAGGAACTCAGCAGTCCAGGAAGCTTCTGTAGAAAAGAGTATTGTCGACTTTTCGGGCCGAATCCCTTGGAAGAAGAAAGAGAATTTAGAGCAAGAAGGCGCGGGGAGGTGTGAGGAGTGAAAAAGGCGGACAATCTGTTAGCAGTTAGGTGAAAGCTGGAGTGTGGCGGGGTGAAGTGAGTTTGTGAAAGAGATAAATAGAGAGAGAAAAATTTGATAGGAAAGGGTACAAGATCATGGAAAAAAGGGTAAGGGCGAGAGGAAGGGAGTTGATCGGCAGATAAGGAGATAAGGAGAGAGGGAGACAGGAATGGGGAATGGTGAAGAGGGTGCAGATTGACGGAAAGTTCCAGCGATCAATATTCACGGCATCCGGTTGGATCCCACCCAGACGGAACATAAAGTGTTGCTCCTCCAACCTGAGTGGCCTCATCGCACAGGAGAGGAGGCCACGGACTGACGTGTCGGAATGGGAATGGGAAGTAGGATTGAAATGCGAGTGTTGAGTTCATTTCCAGTATATGGAGATTTTCCCGTGTTTAAGGTCGCATTCAGGTGAGGTGCGATCAGACTTGCTGCAGAATGACAGTGAGAGATAGTTTTATTCCAGAGGATCTTCTATACGATTTCCCCAAATAAAGGTCGAAGGTCACATAGACACAAGCAAGAGGTGGTGAGATGGGTCTGATGGTGTTTTGCTGGAAGAATGCAACTCCCAATTTACAGCCCTTAGTACCATCACATTATCCATTCTTTGCCGTTTCACAATTAATTCACTAAATTAATTGCGATCTGTCACCGTGGGGATTGCACGTGTCTGACGTAATCAGTTTGGAAATAGTTTGAATATCCTTATTTCTGAATCTGTTGAAACCTCTCCCTGTGGATTCGCTAAATGGTATTAAAAACCCCAGGCTTCAGCTGCTTTAACATTTCATTCCGACAGATCGCCGGTAGCACGGGGGACGAATCACTGGGCAGAGAAAATGTTTTCAATGTGGGATACTTACAAGAGTGTGCGGAAAATATTGTACGTGTTCATTGCTGTCTTTGGAGTTCCTGGTCAGTGTGCACACTTCATGTCTGGTATTTCTATGTATTTCTATGCCGGGGTTAGAACTCAATGTATTTAAGTAAACTACTTAAGAACTTTTTAAAAGCTATTATTAATGCTTTTTGAGAGAGTGATTTAGATGCATATCATATTTTTACTGAGTTAAGTATTGGATGTAATTAGTTTTGCTACAATAAGTGTATGGGACATTGGAAAAAATGTTGAATTTCCCCATGGGGATGAATAAAGTATCTATCTATCTATCTATCTATCTATCTATCTATCTATCTATCTATCTATCTATCTATCTATCTATCTATCTATCTATCTATCTATCTAACCTTTTTCCGATCAGTTTATCAGCTTCCAACTTGATGACTATTGCACATATATCCGTCAGAAATATCAATCCTGTCAATTCGACATCTGATTTTTCATATTTAATGACCAATAAAACAAAACTTCTGTCACAACCTCCGCCGGCAGGGATCGACCCGGACGTTTCTGGTCCCTTTAATGACGCCTTTTCCAGAGTAGTCCCAGTGAAACTCTCCGGGAAGGTGTGATTGGAAGGGTTTTACTGGGAATTCGTCCAGAGTTATGCCCCATGCTGGAGAAAGGCATTTTCCCCACACCGAAGATGCGACTGGACGACCGGGAGGGTTTTACATTGTGAAGTTGACTGTCTCTGAGATATTGATCAGACTGAACACCTGGTCGTGTGTTTTATGTCTCCCTGCTGAGTCTGTCATAGTCGGATCCCGCTGTCTGCTGGTCAATAATTGGGTCTTATCAGCTGTATCAGTGTCCTCGGACATACTGAAGTGTGTTATGGAATTGCTCTGCGTTGTAGAATTAATCCATTAACGGAGCCACTCAGCCTTTGTTTACTAAGTTGACCCGGCATTCCCGCTGAGAACCGTCGTAAATTGGGGCATCGTTTCGTCCTGAAGAAGGGCCCGACACGGTCGGTGTTTGTTCAATTTCATAAAAGCTCTCGAGCTGCCCTGACCATCCAGTGCTTTGTGTGCGTTGCCCCTCCTCAGCCCCACCAGATGCCGAGTTCCTCGTGGCCTGCTCAGTCACGGCTCAGTCAGAGAAACCGGCCCCATCAGAGATGGAATCAGGGTTAGCATCGATCGCTGTTGTTCATGCAGCTGGTTTTTAGCACCGAAGATTAGTCACAGATCGCCTTGTTTGCACAGTGAAGAAAAAGGTTCAGAGATAGTGAGACGTGTGTCATATGATAGATTACACATTATCGCAGCCCTGAACTTTAGCCGAAACCCGGTGATTGTGTTCAGTAATGCCCAGTGTCTGTTCTCTTCCCTCTTCTCCCTCCTTGTCTCTCTCTCTCTCCCTCTCACTCCAGTGAATTTCGTGGCGATTGTGATCCTGTCCCGGGGAAAGTGCGGCCTCTCTACCTGCACCACTCGCTACCTGGTGGCCATGGCAGCGGCCGATCTACTGACCATTGTCTTCGAGATCATTCTGTACCGGATAAAAAACAATTACTTTAAGTACAGTTTTTTGAACATCACCCCTGTGTGCAGTGTTATCGATGTACTGAGGTTCGCAGCCACGGACTGTTCTGTCTGGTTCACCGTCACTTTCACCTTTGACCGGTTTGTCGCCATTTGCTGCCAGAAGCTGAAAACAAAATATTGCACTGGGAAAACTGCGGCTGTGGTTCTCACAACAACCGGCGTACTGTTCTGTCTGAAAAACACTCCCCGTTACTTCCTCTGGGAACCCAAAGTGATCATCGACGATGTACCGTGGGTCTGTGGACTCAGGGACAAAGTTAAAACTGACCACGGGTGGATAGCACAGGCTTGGGTGGAGACTGTTTTAACTCCGTTGCTCCCTTTTGCTGTGATACTCTTCCTCAATGCTCTGACAGTCAGGCACATTTTAGTGGCCAGTCGGGTTCGTAAGGGGCTGAAGGGTCAGAGCAATGGGGAGAAACGAAGTGACCCGGAGATGGAGAGCAGGAGGAGGTCTGTGGTTTTACTCTTCACCATTTCCGGCAGCTTCATCCTCCTGTGGATGACACTGGTTGTAAATTTCATATATTATCAGGTCAAGGCAATTGGTTTCAATTTCAATGATTCCGAATGGATATTTCATGCGGTCGGCGTTTTGATGAGGAATTTCAGCTTGTGCACGAACACATTTATTTACGCGGTGACTCAGTCGAAATTCAGGGAGCAGGTGATCAGCGCGGTGAAATACCCGATCACCTCGGTGGTTCAATTCATTAATAAAGTCGCGGCCTGAGCGCAACCCAGATGTAGCTTCAATGTATCCGGGCCGGGCTCCAGATCTTCTCAATAACCGTCTCGTCTCTCAGCTGTTATTCCCGGGCGGCCGTCCTGTTGAAAGGGGCATTGGAAGCAGCAGTGCTGTGGACCGCGAGAAAATGGAGGGAGATTGGAACGTGCTTGCAGGAGAGAGACGTCTGGGATTGGCTGAGTGGAGTGCTTGCGTGGGGGGTGGGTAAAGAGAGACTGGGAGATCGTGAATGATTGTGGTGTGTGTGTGTGTGTGTGTGTGTGTGTGTGTGTGTGTGTGTGTGTGTGTGTGTGTGTGTGTGTGTGTGTGTGTGTGTGTGTGTGTGTGTGTGTGTGTGTGTGTGTGTGTGTGTGTGTGTGTGTGTGTGTGTGTGTTTATTGTGTTTATACTTGAGAGAGAGTGCAGAAAAGGTGTACGAAGTTGCTGCCAGTACAAGGTGGCCTGTGTTAAAGAGACAGGTTGGCCAGGCATGAGACTTGAGAGGCAACCGCACGGCAAGTATTAAGATTACAAGTGGTCAGATAGGCAACGCACAAAATTCTTATGGAACTGAGCAGGTCAGGTATCATCTATTGAAAATTGCAAAACGTTGACATTTCTGGCCAAGACGTACCTTCAGTCCCCATGCTCCAATCTGACGTTCAATCTCCACACTCCCCCCGCCATTATAAACACAAACACATCAGTGTCCCTAATTCCTAATCAGAATCCTTTATTATCGCCGAGTATGAGGACACATACAAGGAATTTGATGCCGGTTTCCCTGAGCTCTCACTGTACAGAATTAAAAACAAACAAAACAATAGTGCAAATAATCATAAACTCTATGCAATGAGGTCCTTCTAGTTGAATGTACGGGTGGACTTGATTTATAATAAACTAAAATTCAAGTCTTGATAACACTGATGGCATACGGAAAGAACCTGTTCTTGTACCTATTTGTCCTGGCATACAGTGATCTAAAGCGCCTACCAGAAGGAAGGAGTTGGAACAGGTGATGTCCAGCGTGTGATGGGTCTACAATAATGCTGCTTGCTCGCTTCCTGACTCTAGATGCATATAAGTCCTGGATCGAGGGCAGCTTCACACCAATAATCCTTTCCGCAGCCCTGACGGTTCTTTGAAGTCTACTCTTGTCTTGTTTGGTAGCTGATCCAAACCAGACAGTGATGGACGAACAGAGAACAGGCTGGATTATTCCTGAATAGAATTGAATCAGCAGCTCCCGAGGCAGGTTGTACTTCCTGTGTTGACGTAGAAAATTCAACCTCTGCTGAGTGTTTTTGATAAGAGTGTCCGCGTTGGGTGTCCACTTCAGGTCCTGGGAGATTGTAACACCCAGAAATCTGAAGGTCTCCACAGCAGACACAATACTGTTGAGTATAGTGAGTGGGGGGAGTATTGGGGGCCTCCTCCTAAAGTCCACAGTCTTGAGCGTATTTAGCTCCAGATTGTTCTGACCACTCCAGAGGACCAGCCGTTCCACCTCCCGTCTGTATGCAGACTCATCACCGTCTCGGATAAGGCCAATGACAGTTATGTCGTCTGCAAACTTCAGGAGTTTAACAGATGGATCCTGTGAGGTGCAGTCATTAGTTTAAAGGGAGAAGAGCAGTGGGGAGAGCACACATCCCTGGGGGGATCCGGTACTGATTGTCCGGGTGCTAGAGATGATGCTCCCCAGGCTCACTTGCTGCACTCTGTTAGTCAGGAAGCTTGTGATCCACTGACAGATGGCGGGGGAGACAGTAAGCTGGGTGAGTTTGGAGTGGAGGATTTATATCAAATAACGCCGCCCTCAGTCACCACGGGCTGGTCATTGCTCTCTCTCTCTCTCTCTCTCTCTCTCTCTCTCTCTCTCTCTCTCTCTCTCTCTCTCTCTCTCTCTCTCTCTCTCTCTCTCTCTCTCTCTCTCTCTCTCTCCCTCTCTCCAGTGAATGTAGTGGCGATTGTGATCCTGTCCCGGGGAAAGTGCGGCCTCTCTACCTGCACCACTCGCTACCTGGTGGCCATGACAGCGGCGGATCTACTGACTATTGTCTTCGAGATCATTCTGTTTCGAATGAAAAAATATTACTTTATGTCCAGTTTTCTGAGCATCACCTCTGTGTACAACGTTACCGAGGTGCTGAGGTTCGCAGCCACGGACTGTTCTGTCTGGTTCACCGTCACTTTCACCTTTGACCGGTTTGTCGCCATTTGCTGCCAGAAGCTGAAAACAAAATATTGCACCGGGAAAACTGCGGCTGTGGTTCTGATAACAACCGGTATACTGTTCTGTCTGAAAAATATTCCCCGCTACTTCATCTGGGAACCCAAATTGATCGGTGATCCCGGATGGGTAGCACGGGCTTGGGTGGAGACTGTTTTAACTCCGTTCCTCCCTTTTGTTGTGATACTGCTGCTCAACGCTTTGACAGTCAGACACATTTTAGTGGCCAGTCGGGTCCGTAAGGGGCTAAAGGGTCAGAGCAAGGGGGAGAACCGCAGTGACCCGGAGATGGAGAGCAGGAGGAGGTCAGTGATTTTACTCTTCACCCTCTCCGGCAGCTTCATCCTCCTGTGGATGACGCTGGTTGTAAATTTCATATATTATCAGGTCAAAGATATTGGTTTCAATTTCAATGATTCCGAATGGATATTTCATGAGGTCGGCGTTTTGATGAGGAATTTCAGCTTGTGCACGAACACATTTATTTACGCGGTGACTCAGTCGAAATTCAGGGAGCAGGTGATCAGCGCGGTGAAATACCCGATCACCTCGGTGGTTCAATTCATTAATAAAGTCGCGCCCTGAGCGCAACCCAGATGCAGCTTCAATGTATCCAGTCCGGGCTCCAGATCTTCTCATTAACCGTCTAGTCTCCAATCTGTTATTGCCGGGTGGTCGTCCTGTTGAAAGGGGCATTGGAAGCAGCAGTGCTGTGGACCGCGAGAAAATGGAGGGAGATTGGAAAGTGCTTGCAAGGGACAGAAGTCTGGGATTGGCTGAGTGGAGTGCTTGAGTAGGGGCGGGGTAAAGAGAGACTGGGAGATCGTGGAAGATTGTTGTGTGTGTGTGTGTGTGTGTGTGTGTGTGTGTGTGTGTGTGTGTGTGTGTGTGTGTGTGTGTGTGTGTGTGTGTGTGTGTTCGTTTGTGTGTGTGTTCGTGTGTGTGTGTGTGTGTGTTCGTGTGTGTGTGTGTGTGTGTGAGTGTGTGTGTGTGTGTTCGTGTGTGTGTGTGTGTGTGTGTTCGTGTGTGTGTGTGTGTGTGTTCGTGTGTGTGTGTGTGTGTGAGTGTGTGTGTGTGTGAGTGTGTGTGTGTGTGTTCGTGTGTGTGTGTGTGTGTGTGTGAGTGTGTGTGTGTGTTCGTGTGTGTGTGTGTGTGTGTGTTCGTGTGTGTGTGTGTGTGTGTGAGTGTGTGTGTGTGTGTTCGTGTGTGTGTGTGTTCGTGTGTGTGTGTGTGTGTGTGTGTGTGAGTGTGTGTGTGTGTGTTCGTGTGTGTGTGTGTGTGTGTGTTCGTGTGTGTGCGTGTGTGTGTGTGTGTGTGTGTGTGTGTGTGTGTGTGTGTGTGTGTGTGTTCGTGTGTGTGTGTTTGAGAAACAGTGCTGAAAAGGTGTAAGAAGTTGTTACCAGCAAAAGGTGACCTGTGTTATAGAGAGAGTTTGGTCAGGCATCAAACATAGAAGAATGAGAGCCAACCGAACGAAAAGAATTCAGATTACAAGTGGTCAGATAGGCAACGCACAAAATTCTTGAGAACTGAGCAGGTCAGGCATCATCTATTGAAAATTGTAAGTCGTCGACCTTTCGTGGCAAGTCATATCTTCAGTTCCCTTACTCTAATCTGATATTCAATCTCAAAACCCGCCCCCCATTATTACACAAACACATCACTGTCCTTCATTCCTAATCGAAACTCTAACACACAGCATCCCTGGCTAAATCATCATCTGAATTCTAACTTCCCATATCTGACGTCTAACCCTTCATGTGACGTCTATCTACCCCAACATAGCTGTCCCTCACCACATTCTCACCTCTTACTCCATATATTTCTGTCCTTAAACCCATAATGATATCTAACTCGCCCAGATGCTTATTACTAAACCCAATCGGATCTTTAACTCCTTCACAAACTTGCATCTATACCTAACCTGACTTCTAACACCCCAAACCCCTGTCACCAAACCTAAATCTGTCCTTTCACAATATTCCATCCCAACCCCCGATCCTAATCTGCACTGTAACCTCCTACATCCCCGTCCCTTACCCTAATATGAATTTTAACTTCCAAACATCCCATTCGTTAAATTATACACTGAACTCTAAATCCCTACAACACTGTGCCTAATCTTTAAACTTAACTCTAACAACCTCCGGCACCCCTCATCTCACAACGTAATCTCGAATCTAATCAGACCTCCAGCATCGCACTTCCCTCTCCGTAAAACCTAACCAGACATCTCGCCCACCATAGCCATGTCCCCAAACTCCAATCTCTCTAGCTCCCCACATCCCTAACCTTAAATATGACACATCCCGATCCCTAAACGCTAATCAGACCTGAAACACTCCACATGTTTGTCTATAAATCATAGTCTGAAATCTAAATCTAAATCGGCATATTCCTGTCTGTTAAGTCTCATTAAGAGATTTCGATAGTTTAGAGAAATGAGCAAAGAAATGGCAAATGTTGGAATGTGTATGGTCATGCACTATGGTTGAAGAAATAAACAGGCAGACTATTATTAAGATAGGAATAGATTTCAAAATGCAGAGATGCAAAAGGATTTAAGAGTCCTTGAGCAGGAAACCCTAAAGGTTAACCTCCAGTTGAGTCGGTGGTGAAGAAGGCAAATTAATGTTGGGGTGCATTCCTAGAGGTATAGAAACATAGAAAACACACAGCACAATACAGGTCCATCGAACTACCTAGGCTTTACCCATAGCCTTCGATTTTTCTAAGCCCCATGTAGACATCCAGGGGTCTCCTAAAAAAACTTTGTCTCCCCACATCCGCCTCCACCACCGTCGCCGGCAGCCCATTCCACACATTCATCTCTCTCTGCGTAAAGAAACTTACCCCTGACATCTCCTCTGTACCTACTTCCAAGCACCTTAAAACTATGCCCGCTCCTGCTAGCCATTTCAACTATGATAAAACCCTCTGACTATCCACAGGATAAATGTCTCTCATCATTTAGTACACCTCTATCAAGTCGCCTCTCATCTTCCGTCGCTCCAAGGATAAAGGCCGGGTTCACTCAACCTGTTTTGATAAGCCATGCTCCCCAATCCAGGCAACATCATTGTAATTCTCCTCTGCACCATTTCTATGGTTTCCACGTCCTTCCTATAGTAAAGCGACTAGAACTGAGCACAGTACTCCAAGTCGGGAGTGACCAGGGTCCTATATAGCTACAACATTACCTCTCGGCTCTTAAACTCAATCCCACGATTGATAAAGACCAATACACCATCCGCCTTCTTAACCACAGAGTCAACCTGCGTAGCAGCTTTGAGTGTCCTATGGACTCGGACCCCCAAATCCCTCTGATCCGCCATACAGCCAAGTGTCTTACCATGACTACTATATTCTACCATCATATCTGTCCTGCCTAAATGAACCACCTCACAGTTGTCTGTGTTGAACTCCATCTGTCAATTTTCAGCTCAGTTTTTTATCCTATCGATGTCCCGTTGTAAACTCTGACAGCCCTCCACACTGTTCACAACACACCCAACATTTCTGTCATCTGCAAATTTACTAAACCATCCCTCCTCTACTTCGTCATCCAGGTCATTTATAAAGATCACAAAGAGTAGGGGTCCAATACGGATCCTTGAGCCACACCACTGGTCACCGGCCTCCATGCAAAATGTCATCCGCCTACAACCACTCTTTGCTTTCTGTGGGCAAGTCAGTTCTGGATCCACACAGCAATGCCCCTTGGATCCGATGCCTCCTTACTTTCTCAATAAGCCTTGCATGGGGAACCTGATCAAATGCCTTGCTGAGATCCATCTACACCTCATCTGCGGATCTACCTTCATCAATGTGTTTAGTCACATCCTCAAAAAAATCCATTAGGCTCGTCCGGCACGAACTGCCTTTGACAAAGCCATGCTGACGATTCCTAATCATATTATACCTCTACAAATAAATCCAGCCTCTCAGGATCTTCTCCATCAACGTAGCAAACACCGGAGTGAGACTCACTGGCCTATAATTTCGAGGGCTATCCCTATTCCCTTTCTTGAATAAGTGTAAAACACCCGCAATCCTCCAATCCTCCGGAAAACTCTCCCGTCCTCACTGATGATGCAAAGATCATTTCCAGGGGCTGAGCCATATCCTCCCTCGCTCCCCATGGTAGCCTTGGGCACATCCCATCCGGTCGGTCCCGCTTACTTATCCAATTTGATACTTTCCTAAAGCTCCAACACATCCTCTTTTTTAATATCTACGTTCTCAAGATTTTCAGTCCACTGCAAGTCACCCCACAATCACCGAGATGATTTCCATAGTGAATACTGAAGCAAAGTATTGATTAAGTACCTCAAGCAACACACACAAAATGCTGAAGCAACACAGCAGGCCGGGCAGCATCTACAGGAAGAAGCTCTTCTGTAATGGACCGAGCGCGTCCCTCTCTACCACCTGCCTCTAATATTGTCACCAATCTTTCTCTATTTGTGAGCCAGCCTCCCTTTCCTCCGTCACTTCAGTTCGGTTCCCAACCCCCAGCAATTCTAGTTTGAACTCTCCCCAATAGCCTTAGCAAATTTTCGCTCCAGGGCATTGGTTCCCCTCGGATTCAAGTGCAAAGCGTGCTTTCTGTAGAGGTCACATTCCCCCAGAAGAGGTCCCACTGATCCAGAAATCTGAATCCCTGCCCCCTGCTCCAATCCCTCAGCCACGAAATTATCCTCCACCTCACTCTATTCCTGTACTTACCGTCATGTGGCACAGGCATTAATCCCGAGTTACTACCTTTGAGGTTCTGCTTCTCAACTTCTTTCCTAACTCCCTGTAGTCCTTTTTCAGGACCTCCTCCCTTTTCCTACCTATGACGTTGGTACCAATATGTACCACGATCTCTGGCTGTTCTCCTTCGCACTTCAAGATATCGTGGACGCGATCAGAAACATCCCAGACCCTGGCACCTGGCACCTGGGAGGCAAACTATCATCCGCGTTTCATTCCTGCGTCCACAGAATCGCCTAACTGAGCCCGTAACTATACAGTCCCCTATCGCTGCCGCCATCCTCTGACCCACTGGGCCAGACTCTGTGCAGAATTGTTTACCCCCAGATAGGCCATCACCTTCCAACAGTACCTATTGTTAAGGGTGACAGCCACTGGGGTACTCAATATTACTTAATTCTTGCCCTTCCCTCTCCTAACTGTTACCCACTTCTCTGTCTCCTGTGGTCCCGGGGTGACTACCTTCCTATGGCTGGGAACAGTGTTACTACTGTGGATAAGGTGTCATTAAAGGTGTTCACTTTGTTCAACAACTCAGAAACTGTCAACGTCATAATCTATAACTTTCCCAGTCAAACATCCTTGGAGTGTTGCCTCTCCAATGCACTGGTACAACTCTGGATAGGGTGCCATTTAATCCCGACCAGTCACACCTTCCCGGAGAACACCATTGATGGAACATAGTAACCCTCACAAGTTATTTTAAAACGTCTGAGAACAATAAACCTAATGCCAAAGATTTCTTGGGTAAGGTTTGACACGTGCTCAGGCAGGCAATGTCGGGAGACCGAATACGTGCAGGCCGGTGGGATCCGATTCATGTGGTGTCATGGTTGGCACTGACACAGCGGGCCGAAGGATCTGCACCTGGCTTTACCTTTCTCTGATCTATGGTGATTTGGAGAATGTTGGCCAAGTGGGGTTGGGTAAATACCTTTGGCGAGACGACAGAATCGTATGTCTGCATTGCTTAAGGACTAGAGCAGCAGAAAATGGCGGATCTGCCCTCGGGCCTGCTGTTTCAGACATAAGAGTCCGTGGTGTTGCTTTTCAGCTTGCAGCTGCGCACCACGAGGCTGTGTGACGTAGGTGTTTTATCCCTCTGGCAGTCTCCTCAGGATTTGCCTCTCCGGGTGGAGTCGAGGGAAGTGGCAGCAAAGTTCACTGGATGTTCCAAGGTTCTCATGTAAGCAAACCCTTCGGCTTACACCTTGCAGCTCCCAAGAACCTCAAGAACGATCCCACCTTCCACATTTCCAAACTGAAACCTGCAGATATCATTCCGTTAGCTCCATCACCATCAGTGCGGCTGCCACCCACGTTTGTCCATGGGAAACTTATCTTCACGGTAAAATGAATTCTGGACTCAGGAACTGTTCGGCGTGTTCGGGGTGGACTGAGAGGGATCCGGACCCGAGGAAGACTGCTGGGTTCCTGGAATGGACAACTTGGATCCGGCGCTCATCCATGACAACCATCATCATCTCTCCAAGTGGCCGGGGCCGTCAGGATTCGGCCGCAGTGGATGGGGTCCTGTTACGATGCGCAACCAACCACGCCAGCTTCCGAGGTTCAGACGCTCCGATTCTCCGGAATATGGCGAGCTGCCGCGGTTCCTTTAAAGATTCATGGCTGCTCCGCTATTTGACGGTCATGTTTTACCGCCAGGACTTTAATATTGAAAGATCAGCTGAACTCAGTTTGGGTGCTGAAACGTCGGCTTGCCCAGCATCTGGTTATGAACCCTTTCTTCGTTTCAGTCACATATTGGATTTCGATTCTAGGCTCATTCACCAATCAAATTCCCATCTCTTTGCTTCACCACCCTACCCCCTTCCTGGTTTCACCTATCACTTTGTATTTCCCTCCCCTCGCCAACTTTTAACTCTACTTCTCATCCTTTTTCCTCCTGTCCGGCTGAAGGGTCCCGGCCCGATACTGCCCTGCTGAGTCCTTGCAGCAATTTGTGTGTGCTACCATTGACCTGGAGAACAAGTGACATGTGGCTTTCACTTCACAAATGTGCCACCCTACTGCTCCCTCCTTCATATTCACTGGTATTTAATCGATGAGATCACATCATTAGTCATCCGGGGAGTCGGGGTCAAAGTAACTGGAAAGTCTCCAGGATTAGGCATACAATATCACTTCTTCTTTCTAGCGCTGTGTGACATGGCCAGGACGAGACAGAATACCAGTGTTTCCTCAGTTTCATTTTTACACCTGTGTGGACCAACCATTGGTCTGAAAAGGAGATTTTTACACAGGAATGAAAGTACTACGGCTCTTTCAATTAACATTGTATAAAATCTGCAGACTCACCACCTGTCCAATGAACTCTGCTGATTCACCACCTGTCCAATGAACTCTGCTGATTCACCACCTGTCCAATGAACTCTGCAGATTCACCGCCTGTCCAATGAACTCCGCAGATTCACCACCTGTCCAATGAACTCTGCAGATTCACCACCTGTCCAATGAACTCTGCAGATTCACCGCCTGTCCAATGAACTCTGCAGATTCACCGCCTGTCCAATGAACTCTGCAGATTCACCACCTGTCCAATGAACTCTGCAGATTCACCACCTGTCCAAAGTGCCGACAATAAACTTCCTGAAATGCTATTATTGATGTCTTTCCTAAATATTTTTTCCAGGTTAAAAGGGGCAAAAAGAAATGAGTACAGACATCTCAAACACAAAGTAGGTGTTGCTGGTTTTGCAGGAGAGACCAAATATTTCCTTTGTGACACCAACATATCAAAGTCATGAGTTTTATAAATCAGGCTTCAGGCATTCCACTGTAATATTTTAATCCCATTAGGTACCTTCATAACTAAACTGGGATACAAATCATCACAGCTCCATTTATAGCTTCCCACATAGCACCAATTAGACTAAGATACTTTTCTGCAGCTTTCAGAATAATGTTAATTTCCTCAGTCCGACTAGCTGTCTGATCAGTACAATTCAGCACATCGGTTATAACAGTCACAAATTTCATTTCATTAGCAGTAAATATCGTTAGTAAGGCAAACATGATGTGGACGTACATCCACTGACGTCACCGTCTTTTCTCTGAGTGTTAACACTCTAACTTTTTGCAAGGTCACACCCATTACTGACGTTCATATGAACTAATCACGGTGTAAGTTCTTTTTTGACAGACAGGCGCCTCAGCCAGTGACAGCTAGTAAAGGATACGATAGGCGCCTCCTCATTTGCTGTCAGCATCCGTCGCGGAGTTCAGCGAGTTGCTGCCTTTGGTGGTGTTGGCCAGGCCGTCCCCAACAGCGGGCGTGGTTTTTTTTCGATGTCTTGGTGAGTCGGTCCGGCGATGTTTGTGCCTGTTGAGGAAGAGTTTTAAACCTGTGATCGAGTGAGGAGTCGAAGCATTTGGACTACAACTTCCATATGGCCTTGCGGCCCCGAATGTTCAGCAAGGGCCGCCGACTGAGCGCGGTGACTGGAGTTGTAGTTCATAGTGAAGGTGAGTCCATCTCGTACGGTGAGCAACGGAGCTTGTATTTCCGATGCGAATCACGTGTTTCTGAGTTACGGACAACAGCTTCAGTTACGAACAATTTGTGTCACGTGTCACCTTCTGCACCAACCTACAATCGCATCGAGATAGTGGACCCTGTGGAGAGGGCGGCAAGAATCAGTGTTGGATCACCCTCAGGTCTGGGATCAGTGCACAGCAATTCTCCAGTCTTTTAATGACTCGAGTTCTCCAGTCCCGGCTACAAAAGCCGCGAATCCTTACTCCGGCTTTCCAGGTTAATCACATCCCTCCTGAGGCGGGCGACCAGAGATGCACATGCACATGCACATTAGATGGTCGCTGAGCAAAAATCTTTTCAAACATTTTAGAAAATGTCTGCCTTGGCATTCAAAATCCGCACGCAGCCTAACGTTCTTCTGCAAATCTTTATACGCCGAGTCAAGCAAATCTGTGTTAAACCCAAATCCGTGTAGACCCCACATTCGACAACGCAACCCTGAGACTGTGCACATCACCAACCCTTGCGCCCACCACCATATCTGACAACCCACCGCTGAAACTCTGCGTATCCCCAAATCAATATCCGTCCCCAGGTGTCCGCACATCGACAAATAAGGGAGCACCCCAAACCCGCTGACAACCCCACATGCACATCAGATTCTCGCAGAGTAAGTATAATTTCAAACAGTTCACAAACTGAACCATAAAAAATTTACGAGCTGAGATCAAAGTTTAAAAGTATTATTAATGTGTCTATAAATGAAAGCAATTTGAGATTGGTCACACTCCAAATCTGCAGAGACCCCACATCCGTGAGGACCCCGAATTCCGTGCGCACCTCCAAATCCTTATGCACCCCCATATATATCCACATCCCGAAATGACTGATACACCCACATGCAAATTCGATTATCCCAAACAAGAATTATTCCAACAAAATCTCTGTCTCCACCTTAAAAATAGCAAGAACAAAGTTCATAAGTGCATCTACTATTAAAGCATCTATAAATGAAACAACTTTGAGATTCGGCACAACTCCAAAAACGCAGACAGCACAAATCTGTCAGAATACCGATATCCGTGTGGAACCCACCGCAAATCCATCTGTACCCCAAATCCGTGTGGATATTATTAGTTTGACAGTCCTTATATGTAGGTTCTCACTGATTTTATTGCATTTCTCTACTCCACTGCGGATGTCTGCAAGATCACGAATCTCAATGTAGTATAAATTGACATGTAAGTACTTTACTAATAAAGTTAGTTTCATATTTGAACAGAAGCGAAACGCATACGGGCACTGGCACAGGCTCAGACATGAGCACAGAGACATGGTATCACGAACACCACCGTTACCACAGACTCTCCCACAGGCCGAGACAGACAGTGACGCACACAGCGATTCACCCCCACACGCATAAACATTGACACAAATACTGTAGGTATACACAGACACACAAACACATACGCACACCAATCACAGACAAGCACGCATAGTACAACAAATGAACAAACAGATCTGCACACTGAAACCCACTCATAAACAGGCACAGAAAACAGACAAATGCAGACACAGAAATTAAAAAGAACAAAGAGACAGAATGAGACACGCAACAGCAACAGATACAGAGATACACAACAAACAGACACACGGAATCACACACAGAGACATAGACGCATGCACATGCACACAGACACTGACACAAACACACGAACACACAAAAGACACACACACGCACGGTGACATGCAGACACGTGAGATACAAACACACACACACACACACACACACACACACACACACACACACACACACACACACACACACACACACACACACACACACACACACACACACACACACACACACACTCCAGCAGTCATATTCAGACCCTTAGATGCGGACACACAAACCGCCACACACACTCACATTCTCCGTTGCCAGAAGCATTTACACCGACAGAAAGTATCACAAACACACGCACACACACCGACATACAACCACACACAGACACCCACACATAGACACTGACGTAGGCACACACACACAGAAACAAAAAAGCACACACACATACAGACATAAAAATAATGACACACACACTCCGACACAGACATAGACTGAGACACACACCGAGACACAAACACGGACACACGCACATACATCTCGACACCGTCACTGACAAAGACCGACAAGGGTAGGTACACAGCCAACCCACGAAACCCAAACAGATACAGCCACGCACATACAGGCAGATAGAAACACATACTCACGCTTGTAAACAGCTTGTAAACACACACACGGTCACACGTATAAACCCGTGTGCAGGTAACGAGAGCTGTATAACTTAGGCCACGAATTACTCAATCACCCGTCTGCGGACACTTTCTGGAGATCCCATATCCGTATGCTCCACGACGCTGGACTAAATGTGTTAATGTGGGAGAGGACTATGTTGAAAAATAAATGTGCTAGGTTTTCTAAAATTGACTCCTTATACCTTAGGCCACGAACCTATCAATCACCCTCGTATGGTCATAGGCATAAACACGCAGACACACGCACGCGGATGTATACACATAGACAACTAAACTATCTTCTCCGCCTCTCCAGCTCTCCGTCGTGTTCTGTGGCAATTTCGGGTGTTATTATTAATACATACTCACCCCCAGCTGAGGCTGCTGAGTTTGCGAGCCGTGCAGTCTGGTCCGGGGTGGGTCCTGGTGGGGTTACAGGGTGTTATGAATAAAACATGCTCACCCCCCAGCTGAGGCAGCTGAGTGTGCAGGCCAGGGAGTCGGGTTAGGGGTGGGTCCTGGTGAGGTTACAGGGTGTTATGGTTAAAACATGCTCACCCCCCAGCTGAGACAGCTGAGTGTGCAGGTCAGGGAGTAGGGTTAGGGGTGGATCGTGGTGGGGTTACAGGGTGTTATGATTAAAACATGCTCACCCCCCAGCTGAGACAGCGGAGTGTGCAGGCCAGGGAGTAGGGTTAGGGGTGGGTCCTGGTGATGTTACAGGGTGTTATGATTAAAACATGCTCACTCCCCAGCTGAGACAGCGGAGTGTGCAGGCCAGGGAGTAGGGTTAGGGGTGGGTCTGGTGATGTTACAGGGTGTTATGATTAAAACATGCTCACCCCCCAGCTGAGACAGCGGACTGTGCAGGCCAGGGAGTAGGGTTAGGGGTGGGTCCTGGTGAGGTTACAGGGTGTTATGATTAAAACATGCTCACCCCCCAGCTGAGACAGCGGAGTGTTCAGGCCACGGAGTAGGGTTAGGGGTGGGTCCTGGTGAGGTTACAGGGTGTTATGATTAAAACATGCTCACCCCCCAGCTGAGACAGCGGAGTGTGCAGGCCAGGGAGTAGGGTTAGGGGTGGGTCCTGGTGAGGTTACAGGGTGTTATGATTAGAACATGCTCACCCCCCAGCTGAGACAGCGGAGTGTTCAGGCCAGGGAGTAGGGTTAGGGGTGGGTCCGGGTGAGGTTACAGGGTGTTATGATTAAAACATGCTCACCCCCCAGCTGAGACAGCGGAGTGTGCAGGCCAGGGAGTAGGGTTAGGGGTGGGTCCTGTTGATGTTACAGAGTGTTATGATTAAAACATGCTCACCCCCCAGCTGAGACAGCGGAGTGTGTAGGCCAGGGAGTAGGGTTAGGGACGGGTCCTGGTGAGGTTACAGGGTGTTATGATTAAAACATGCTCACCCCCTTCCAGCTGAGACAGCGGAGTGTGCAGGCAAGGGAGTAGGGTTAGGGGTGGGTCCTGGTGAGGTTACAGGGTGTTATGATTAAAACATGCTCACCCCCCAGCTGAGACAGCGGAGTGTGCAGGCCAGGGAGTAGGGTTAGGGGTGGGTCCTGGTGAGGTTACAGGGTGTTATGATTAAAACATGCTCACCCCCCAGCTGAGACAGCGGAGTGTGCAGGCCAGGGAGTAGGGTTAGGGGTGGGTCCTGGTGGGGTTACAGGGTGTTATGATTAAAACATGCTCACCCCCCAGCTGAGACAGCGGAGTGTGCAGGCCAGGGAGTAGGGTTAGGGGTGGGTCCTGGTGAGGTTACAGGGTGTTATGATTAAAACATGCTCACCCCCCAGCTGACACAGCGGAGTGTGCAGGCCAGGGAGTCGGGTTAGGGGTGGGTCGTGGTGGGGTTACAGGGTGTTATGATTAAAACATGCTCACCCCCCAGCTGAGACAGCGGAGTGTGCAGGCCAGGGAGTCGGGTTAGGTGTGGGTGCTGGTGAGGTTACAGGGTGTTATGATTAAAACATGCTCACCCCCCAGCTGAGACAGCGGAGAGTGCAGGCCAGGGAGTAGGGTTAGTGGTGGGTCCTGGTGAGGTTACAGGGTGTTATGATTAAAACATGCTCACCCCCCAGCTGAGACAGCGGAGTGTGCAGGCCAGGGAGTAGGGTTAGGGGTGGATCCTGGTGAGGTTACAGGGTGTTATGATTAAAACATGCTCACCCCCCAGCTGAGACAGCGGAGTGTGCAGGCCAGGGAGTAGGGTTAGGGGTGTGTGCTGGTGGGGTTACAGGGTGTTATGATTAAAACATGCTCACCCCCCAGCTGACACAGCGGAGTGTGCAGGCCAGGGAGTAGGGTTAGGGGTGGATCCTGGTGAGGTTACAGGGTGTAATGATTAAAACATGCTCACCCCCCAACTGAGACAGCGGAGTGTGCAGGCCAGGGAGTAGGGTTAGGGGTGGGTCCTGGTGAGGTTACAGGGTGTTATGATTAAAACATGCTCACCCCCCAGCTGAGACAGCGGAGTGCGCAGGCCAGGGAGTAGGGTTAGGGGTGGATCCGGGTGAGGTTACAGGGTGTAATGATTAAAACATGCTCACCCCCCAGCTGAGACAGCGGAGTGTGCAGGCCATGGAGTAGGGATAGGGGTGGGTTCTGGTGAGGTTACAGGGTGTAATGATTAAAACATGCTCACCCCCCAGCTGAGACAGCGGAGTGTGCAGGCCAGGGAGTAGGGTTAGTGGTAGGTCCGGGTGAGGTTACAGGGTGTTATGATTAAAACATGCTCACCCCCCAGCTGAGACAGCGGAGTGTGCAGGCCAGGGAGTAGGGTTAGGAGTGGGTCCTGGTGAGGTTACAGGGTGTTATGATTAAAACATGCTCACCCCCCAGCTGAGACAGCGGAGTGTGCAGGCCAGGGAGTAGGGTTAGGGGTGGGTCGTGGTGAGGTTACAGGGTGTTATGATTAAAACATGCTCACCCCCCAGCTGAGACAGCGGAGTGTGCAGGCCAGGGAGTAGGGTTAGGGGTGGGTCATGGTGAGGTTACAGGGTGTTATGATTAAAACATGCTCACCCCCCAGCTGAGACAGCGGAGTGTGCAGGCCAGGGAGTAGGGTTAGGGGTGGGTCCTGGTGAGGTTACAGGGTGTTATGATTAAAACATGCTCACCCCCAGCTGAGACAGCGGAGTGGGCAGGCCAGGGAGTAGGGTTAGGGGTGGGTCTTGGTGAGGTTACAGGGTGTTATGATTAAAACATGCCCACCCCCCAGCTGAGACAGCGGAGTGTGCAGGCCAGGGAGTAGGGTTAGGGGTGAGTCCTGGTGAGGTTACAGGGTGTTATGATTAAAACATGCTCACCCCCCAGCTGAGACAGCGGAGTGTGCAGGCCAGGGAGTAGGGTTAGGGGTGGGTCCTGGTGAGGTTACAGGGTGTTATGATTAAAACATGCTCACCCCCCAGCTGAGACAACTGAGTGTGCAAGCCAGGGAGTAGGGTTAGGGGTGGGTCCTGGTGATGTTACAGGGTGTTATGATTAAAACATGCTCACCCCCCAGCTGAGACAGCGGAGTGTGCAGGCCAGGGAGTAGGGTTAGGGGTGGGTCGTGGTTTGGTTACAGGGTGTTATGATTAAAACATGCTCACCCCCCAGCTGACACAGCGGAGTGTGCAGGCCAGGGAGTAGGGTTAGGGGTGGGTCCTGGTGAGGTTACATGGTGTTATGATTAAAACATGCTCACCCCCCAGCTGAGACAGCGGAGTGTTCAGGCCAGGGAGTAGGGTTAGGGGTGCGTCCTGGTGAGGTTACAGGGTGTTATGATTAAAACATGCTCACCCCCCAGCTGAGACAGCGGAGTGTGCAGGCCAGGGAGTAGGGTTAGGGGTGGGTCCTGGTGAGGTTACAGGGTGTTATGATTAAAACATGCTCACCCCCCAGCTGAGACAGCTGAGTGTGCAGGCCAGGGAGTATGGTTAGGGGTGGGTCCTGGTGAGGTTACAGGGTGTTATGATTAAAACATGCTCACCCCCCAGCTTAGACAGCGGAGTGTGCAGGCCAAGGAGTAGGGTTAGGGGTGGGTCCTGGTGAGGTTACAGGGTGTTATGATTAAAACATGCCCACCCCCCAGCTGAGACAGCGGAGTGTGCAGGCCAGGGAGTAGGGTTAGGGGTAGGTCGTGGTGGGGTTACAGGGTGTTATGATTAAAACATGCCCACAATGAGGCAACAGTTTATCTTTTTTTTCAGAGCAAACATTTATTTCAATGGTGATGAACGTAGACATGTTTTTGACCCAGGATAAAATTTGGAATACCCCCGGTACCCTGAGGGGGGTTAGTGATAATCAGGAAAGATGGATCAAGTTACATTCAAAGCAACACCTACAAAATACTGAAGGAACTCAGCAGTCCAGGAAGCTTCTGTAGAAAAGAGTATTGTCGACTTTTCGGGCCGAATCCCTTGGAAGAAGAAAGAGAATTTAGAGCAAGAAGACGCGGGGAGGTGTGAGGAGTGAAGAAGGCGGACAATCTGTTAGCAGTTAGGTGAAAGCTGGAGTGTGGCGGGGTGAAGTGAGTTTGTGAAAGAGATAAATAGAGAGAGAAAAATTTGATAGGAAAGGGTACAAGATCATGGAAAAAAGGGTAAGGGCGAGAGGAAGGGAGTTGATCGGCAGATAAGGAGATAAGGAGAGAGGGAGACAGGAATGGGGAATGGTGAAGAGGGTGCAGATTGACGGAAAGTTCCAGCGATCAATATTCACGGCATCCGGTTGGATCCCACCCAGACGGAACATAAAGTGTTGCTCCTCCAACCTGAGTGGCCTCATCGCACAGGAGAGGAGGCCACGGACTGACGTGTCGGAATGGGAATGGGAAGTAGCATTGAAATGCGAGTGTTGAGTTCATTTCCAGTATATGGAGATTTTCCCGTGTTTAAGGTCGCATTCAGGGGAAGTGCGATCAGACTTGCTGCAGAATGACAGTGAGAGATAGTTTTATTCCAGAGGATCTTCTATACGATTTCCCCAAATAAAGGTCGAAGGTCACATAGACACAAGCAAGAGGTGGTGAGATGGGTCTGATGGTGTTTTGCTGGAAGAATGCAACTCCCAATTTACAGCCCTTAGTACCATCACATTATCCATTCTTTGCCGTTTCACAATTAATTCACTAAATTAATTGCGATCTGTCACCGTGGGGATTGCACGTGTCTGACGTAATCAGTTTGGAAATAGTTTGAATATCCTTATTTCTGAATCTGTTGAAACCTCTCCCTGTGGATTCGCTAAATGGTATTAAAAACCCCAGGCTTCAGCTGCTTTAACATTTCATTCCGACAGATCGCCGGTAGCACGGGGGACGAATCACTGGGCAGAGAAAATGTTTTCAATGTGGGATACTTACAAGAGTGTGCGGAAAATATTGTACGTGTTCATTGCTGTCTTTGGAGTTCCTGGTCAGTGTGCACACTTCATGTCTGGTATTTCTATGTATTTCTATGCCGGGGTTAGAACTCAATGTATTTAAGTAAACTACTTAAGAACTTTTTAAAAGCTATTATTAATGCTTTTTGAGAGAGTGATTTAGATGCATATCATATTTTTACTGAGTTAAGTATTGGATGTAATTAGTTTTGCTACAATAAGTGTATGGGACATTGGAAAAAATGTTGAATTTCCCCATGGGGATGAATAAAGTATCTATCTATCTATCTATCTATCTATCTATCTATCTATCTATCTATCTATCTATCTATCTATCTATCTATCTATCTATCTATCTATCTATCTATCTATCTATCTATCTATCTATCTATCTACCTATCTATCTATCTATCTATCTATCTATCTAACCTTTTTCCGATCAGTTTATCAGCTTCCAACTTGATGACTATTGCACATATATCCGTCAGAAATATCAATCCTGTCAATTCGACATCTGATTTTTCATATTTAATGACCAATAAAACAAAACTTCTGTCACAACCTCCGCCGGCAGGGATCGACCCGGACGTTTCTGGTCCCTTTAATGACGCCTTTTCCAGAGTAGTCCCAGTGAAACTCTCCGGGAAGGTGTGATTGGAAGGGTTTTACTGGGAATTCGTCCAGAGTTATGCCCCATGCTGGAGAAAGGCATTTTCCCCACACCGAAGATGCGACTGGACGACCGGGAGGGTTTTACATTGTGAAGTTGACTGTCTCTGAGATATTGATCAGACTGAACACCTGGTCGTGTGTTTTATGTCTCCCTGCTGAGTCTGTCATAGTCGGATCCCGCTGTCTGCTGGTCAATAATTGGGTCTTATCAGCTGTATCAGTGTCCTCGGACATACTGAAGTGTGTTATGGAATTGCTCTGCGTTGTAGAATTAATCCATTAACGGAGCCACTCAGCCTTTGTTTACTAAGTTGACCCGGCATTCCCGCTGAGAACCGTCGTAAATTGGGGCATCGTTTCGTCCTGAAGAAGGGCCCGACACGGTCAGTGTTTGTTCAAATTTCATAAAAGCTCTCGAGCTGCCCTGACCATCCAGTGCTTTGTGTGCGTTGCCCCTCCTCAGCCCCACCAGATGCCGAGTTCCTCGTGGCCTGCTCAGTCACGGCTCAGTCAGAGAAACCGGCCCCATCAGAGATGGAATCAGGGTTAGCATCGATCGCTGTTGTTCATGCAGCTGGTTTTTAGCACCGAAGATTAGTCACAGATCGCCTTGTTTGCACAGTGAAGAAAAAGGTTCAGAGATAGTGAGACGTGTGTCATATGATAGATTACACATTATCGCAGCCCTGAACTTTAGCCGAAACCCGGTGATTGTGTTCAGTAATGCCCAGTGTCTGTTCTCTTCCCTCTTCTCCTTCCTTGTCTCTCTCTCTCTCCCTCTCACTCCAGTGAATTTCGTGGCGATTGTGATCCTGTCCCGGGGAAAGTGCGGCCTCTCTACCTGCACCACTCGCTACCTGGTGGCCATGGCAGCGGCCGATCTACTGACCATTGTCTTCGAGATCATTCTGTACCGGATAAAAAACAATTACTTTAAGTACAGTTTTTTGAACATCACCCCTGTGTGCAGTGTTATCGATGTACTGAGGTTCGCAGCCACGGACTGTTCTGTCTGGTTCACCGTCACTTTCACCTTTGATCGGTTTGTCGCCATTTGCTGCCAGAAGCTGAAAACAAAATATTGCACTGGGAAAACTGCGGCTGTGGTTCTCACAACAACCGGCGTACTGTTCTGTCTGAAAAACACTCCCCGTTACTTCCTCTGGGAACCCAAAGTGATCATCGACGATGTACCGTGGGTCTGTGGACTCAGGGACAAAGTTAAAACTGACCACGGGTGGATAGCACAGGCTTGGGTGGAGACTGTTTTAACTCCGTTGCTCCCTTTTGCTGTGATACTCTTCCTCAATGCTCTGACAGTCAGGCACATTTTAGTGGCCAGTCGGGTTCGTAAGGGGCTGAAGGGTCAGAGCAATGGGGAGAAACGAAGTGACCCGGAGATGGAGAGCAGGAGGAGGTCTGTGGTTTTACTCTTCACCATTTCCGGCAGCTTCATCCTCCTGTGGATGACACTGGTTGTAAATTTCATATATTATCAGGTCAAGGCAATTGGTTTCAATTTCAATGATTCCGAATGGATATTTCATGCGGTCGGCGTTTTGATGAGGAATTTCAGCTTGTGCACGAACACATTTATTTACGCGGTGACTCAGTCGAAATTCAGGGAGCAGGTGATCAGCGCGGTGAAATACCCGATCACCTCGGTGGTTCAATTCATTAATAAAGTCGCGGCCTGAGCGCAACCCAGATGTAGCTTCAATGTATCCGGGCCGGGCTCCAGATCTTCTCATTAACCGTCTCGTCTCTCAGCTGTTATTCCCGGGCGGCCGTCCTGTTGAAAGGGGCATTGGAAGCAGCAGTGCTGTGGACCGCGAGAAAATGGAGGGAGATTGGAACGTGCTTGCAGGAGAGAGACGTCTGGGATTGGCTGAGTGGAGTGCTTGCGTGGGGGGTGGGTAAAGAGAGACTGGGAGATCGTGAATGATTGGTGTGTGTGTGTGTGTGTGTGTGTGTGTGTGTGTGTGTGTGTGTGTGTGTGTGTGTGTGTGTGTGTGTGTGTGTGTGTGTGTGTGTGTGTGTGTGTGTGTGTGTGTGTGTGTGTGTGTTTATTGTGTTTATACTTGAGAGAGAGTGCAGAAAAGGTGTACGAAGTTGCTGCCAGTACAAGGTGGCCTGTGTTAAAGAGACAGGTTGGCCAGGCATGAGACTTGAGAGGCAACCGCACGGCAAGTATTAAGATTACAAGTGGTCAGATAGGCAACGCACAAAATTCTTATGGAACTGAGCAGGTCAGGTATCATCTATTGAAAATTGCAAAACGTTGACATTTCTGGCCAAGACGTACCTTCAGTCCCCATGCTCCAATCTGACGTTCAATCTCCACACTCCCCCCGCCATTATAAACACAAACACGTCAGTGTCCCTAATTCCTAATCAGAATCCTTTATTATCGCCGAGTATGAGGACACATACAAGGAATTTGATGCCGGTTTCCCTGAGCTCTCACTGTACAGAATTAAAAACAAACAAAACAATAGTGCAAATAATCATAAACTCTATGCAATGAGGTCCTTCTAGTTGAATGTACGGGTGGACTTGATTTATAATAAACTAAAATTCAAGTCTTGATAACACTGATGGCATACGGAAAGAACCTGTTCTTGTACCTATTTGTCCTGGCATACAGTGATCTAAAGCGCCTACCAGAAGGAAGGAGTTGGAACAGGTGATGTCCAGCGTGTGATGGGTCTACAATAATGCTGCTTGCTCGCTTCCTGACTCTAGATGCATATAAGTCCTGGATCGAGGGCAGCTTCACACCAATAATCCTTTCCGCAGCCCTGACGGTTCTTTGAAGTCTACTCTTGTCTTGTTTGGTAGCTGATCCAAACCAGACAGTGATGGACGAACAGAGAACAGGCTGGATTATTCCTGAATAGAATTGAATCAGCAGCTCCCGAGGCAGGTTGTACTTCCTGTGTTGACGTAGAAAATTCAACCTCTGCTGAGTGTTTTTGATAAGAGTGTCCGCGTTGGGTGTCCACTTCAGGTCCTGGGAGATTGTAACACCCAGAAATCTGAAGGTCTCCACAGCAGACACAATACTGTTGAGTATAGTGAGTGGGGGGAGTATTGGGGGCCTCCTCCTAAAGTCCACAGTCTTGAGCGTATTTAGCTCCAGATTGTTCTGACCACTCCAGAGGACCAGCCGTTCCACCTCCCGTCTGTATGCAGACTCATCACCGTCTCGGATAAGGCCAATGACAGTTATGTCGTCTGCAAACTTCAGGAGTTTAACAGATGGATCCTGTGAGGTGCAGTCATTAGTTTAAAGGGAGAAGAGCAGTGGGGAGAGCACACATCCCTGGGGGGATCCGGTACTGATTGTCCGGGTGCTAGAGATGATGCTCCCCAGGCTCACTTGCTGCACTCTGTTAGTCAGGAAGCTTGTGATCCACTGACAGATGGCGGGGGAGACAGTAAGCTGGGTGAGTTTGGAGTGGAGGATTTCTGGGACGATGGTGTTAAACGCCGAGCTGAAGTAAACAAACAGGACCCTCACAGAAGTTCCTGGGTTGTCGAGGTGTTGTAGAATGTAATGAAGTCCCATGTTGACCGCATCATCCACTGACCTATTTGCCCGATAAGCAAACTGCAGGAGGTCCAGCAGGGGGCCCATGATGTCCTTCAGGTGAGCCGACACTCGTCTCTCAAAGGACTTCATGACCAGAGATGTCAAAGCAACAGGCCTGTAGTCATTTAGTCCCTTGATAGTGGGACCACTATCTGACCACTAAAACATCGCGACCCTGCCTTAATCATCATCTGAATTCTAAGTTCCTATATCTGACGTCTAACGCTTCATGTGACCTCGAACTACCTGGCATCGCTGTCCCTAAACCACATTGTAAGCTTTTACTCCACACATTCCTGTCCCTAAACCCAAAATGATATCTACCTCACCCACATGCTTGTCATTAAACCCAATCCGACACTTAAATCCTTCACAAACCTGCCGTATGCCTAACCTGACTTCTAACACCCTAAAACCCGTCACCTGACATGAATCTGTCCTCACATTAATTCCATCCCAATCCCTGATCCTAATCTGCACTGTAACCTCCTACATCTCAGCCCCTTACCCTAATATGAAAACTAACTTCCAAACATCCCATTCCTTAAATCATAAACTGAACTCTAAATCCCCTCAACACTGTCCCTAAACCTCAATCTGAACTCTAAAAACCTCTGGCACCCCACATCTCTCAGTCTAAACCCTGAATCTAATCTGACCTCCAGCACCACACTTCCCTCTCCATAAAACCTTACCAGACATCCAGACCACCACCACCATTTCCCCAAACGCCAATCTGACCGCTACTTCCCCACATCCCTGACGTTAAACATAAGTGGCCTATAACCCAGCCACGTCCCCGTCCCTAAACGCTAATCAGCCCTGAAGCACTTCACATGTTTGACTATAAATCATCATCTGAAATCTAAATCCGCAGATTCCTGTCCCTTCAGGCCCCCTAAGTCTCAGGGCCTAAGAGGCATCGATAGTTTAGGGGAATGGGCAAAGAAGAGGCAAATGAAATACAATGTTGGAAACTGTATGTCCATGCACTTTGGTGGAAGAAATAAACGGGCAGACTATTATTTAGATGGTGAAAGAATTCAAAATGCAGACGTTCAAAGGGACTTGGGAGTCCTTGTTCAAAATACTCTAAACGTTATCCTCCAGGTTGAGTCGGTGGTGAAGAAGGCAAATGCAATGTCAGCGTTTATTTCTGGAGGTGTAGAATATTAATACAGGGATGAGATGTTGATGCTCTACAAGGCACTGCCCAGACCACACAGAGTATTGCATGCAGTTTCGGACTCCTTCACTTCTCATTTTTAGGATCTTTTTATTGGTACTGTTACGTACCCGTGACACGTGACAGTGGTACCCTTGTCACGTGACTGGGGTTGAAGTTATACTGGACATGAGGTAATGGTGGAGTGATGTCATTTTCCCGCCAGTAGAGGTCATGTGACAGGTTTTTTCTACAGGGTATAAAAGGAAGACCCACCCTGTCAGGTGAGGCAGTTCGTGGCAGGATTTGCCAAGATGACTTCATGTTACTGTGTGATTTAATGTGATGACGCAGTTTAGTTAAAAATGAAGTTTTATATAATGCCTAAAGTTTAAAAGGTCAGAGCCAACGGTTTCTTTGCTAATGGAGAGTGAAGAGAAGAATCGATTTCCGACGATGGATTGACTTCGACCTTGTGTGATCCTCATTCGGAAGGATTTCGTTTACTATTCTCACGATAGTCTCCGCTGGAAAAAGCGGGAGATTGAGAATATTGTGGAAGGAAGGTCAGTCACTTTAAGTTGTTATATTTAATAAAATTCGACGTGGGAGTTCGACGCTGGGAATCGAAGGACATCGACGTGGAAGAGAATTTACATCGCTTTAAAAAGTCTCTCCTTTTAAAAGTACCGTGAGCTTTTGAACTGTCGGCATATCGTTTTAAAATGCTGGTTTCTTTCGGCATATCGCTTTAAAAGAACTGAGTTCCTTTCAATACCGCTTTAAAGACTGTTTGGGACTGCAAGGCTATGAAGGACTGTTTGAGCAGCTGAGCTCGGATCATTGTTTGGGTTTGTTTACATTTGAAGGGGGTTTGTTATCAGTGTTTAATAAACGTGTTATTTGTTATAAAACCCTTCGTCTAACTCATCTATAATTATTGTTGCCTGAATACGTAACATAATTATGGGGGCTACGTTCGGGATTGAATTATTTGAGTTTAAAAAGTTTTTTGAATTTTGACTCGGTGTTTTGGTAACGGGGATTGCTCGATTTTTTTTTTGTTTGTTTGGCTTGTGAGTGGTATTCGGCAACGATGAATATTGATGAGTTTCTGGATTCGCCAGTCGCGGATTTGTTAGCGAAGGCGAAAAAAACTGAAGTCTCTGAACTTGCTAATCGGTTGCATCTTAAAGGGATTTTGTCAACTACATCAAAAGCTGTAATACAGAGAAAGATCGCATCACTTTTTGTGGCTTCGGGTCATTTTGAAGAATCGATTTTAGAATCGTTTCCAATAAGTAATCTGGAGATGCAGTTGCAAATTGAACAAATGATGTTAGAAAGGTGTAAATTGGAAGCTGAACAAAAGCAGAGAGATTTTGAATATGCAATGGAGAAATTAAGGTCTGTAGAACAGTCTGCTGATTCTAAAAAACCGTTTGTTGCTAGCCAAGAAATTAAATTGGTCCCTCCATTTAGTGAAACAGAAGTGGAGAGATATTTTCAACATTTTGAAACTATTGCTCGGATGTTAGAGTGGCCGAAAGATAAATGGTCAGTGTTATTACAGAGTGTAATCAAAGGCAAGGCACGACACGTTTACACAGCTTTAACTGCTGCGCAAGCATTAGATTATGATATTGTGAAAGAAAATATTCTCAAATCGTATGAATTGGTCCCAGAAGCGTATAGGGAAAGATTCAGGAGTTTGAAAAAGTCTGTGGAAAAGACTTATGTGGAATTTGCCTATGATAAAGCTATGTGTTTTGAGAGATGGGTTTCTTCTAAAAATGTAAATGAGGACTATGAGACATTGAGAGAGCTGATTTTGATGGAGGAATTTAAAAGAAGCATTCCTGTTGAAGTAAGGACCTACTTAAATGAGAGGGATACTGATAAATTGCAGGACTGTGCTAGATTAGCTGATGAGTATGTTTTAATCCATAAGAATAAATTTCCTCAGGGTAGAATTTTCAAGAGGAAAAATAATATGGAGACTCCAGGTAAATTAGAAATTAAATCAGAGGTTAATGAGAGAGGTAAGGAGGAAGGAAAACCTGTGAAGGAAAGACAGTTTGGTCTTATTTGTAACTATTGTAAGAAGCCTGGCCATGTAATAGCTAACTGTTTCAAATTGAAAAAGAAAGAGAAGGAAGCAGTTCCGGATGCTTGTGTGCAACATACTGAAGCACCTGTAAAGTTACAGGGTTTGGTAAATACAAATGAGGATTTGTTAGAGTCTGACAAAGTTAGAAAGGGATATGATCATTTTATAACTGAAGGGTTTGTATCCTTGAAAGAAGGATCTACTCTGGTGCCAATAAAGATTCTTAGGGATACTGGAGCTTCTCAATCACTGATGTTAGATAGTGTGTTGAAGTTTAATGAAGAGAGTGATACTGGTGAGGTGAATTACATAAGAGGTGTTGGAAGTGATTTTATGCCTGTACGTTTACATGAAGTAAATTTAAAGTCAGGGTTAGTTACAGGATTTGTTAAGGTAGGATTACAGCATAGCTTACCTGTGAAGGGTATTTCTTTATTGTTAGGTAATGACTTGGCAGGTGGACAAGTTTTTCCTGAAGTGCATTTGACAATGGAGTCAGAGGAACCAGAGGTGAATTCTAACACAGATTTTTCTTGTGTTGTGACTAGAGCTATGGCTAAAAAAATTGATGTGCAGAATGAGGTTGTTACTCATGACTGTTCAACTCAGGATTTGAGTTTTGAGGATGTGTCAGAAACTTTCTTACCTTTGTTGTTTGAACAAGATTCTGGGAGTAAGTCTGACTATGAAGATTTATCTCTGTCTCGGAAGGAGATGATAGCAGAGCAGAATAGAGATCCTGAGATTGTAAAATTAAGGGAACAAGCTTTACTAGGTAGTGAAATTGAGAAGGTGTCAGTAGGATATTACTTGGAAAAAGGAGTGTTGATGAGGAAGTGGAGGTCGCCTACAATTCCTGCAAGTGAGGAATGGAATGTTGTTTATCAGGTAGTTGTTCCTAAAGTTTATCGGAATGAGATTTTGACTTTAGCTCATAGTGTGCCTTTAGGTGGACATCAAGGGGTAAGAAAAACTGTGGACAAGATTTTAAAACATTTTTACTGGCCTGGTTTAAGAAAAGATGTGGCGATGTTTTGTAAGACGTGCCATACTTGTCAGATTGTGGGTAAGCCAAATCAGGTTACACCAGTAGCTCCATTGCAACCTATTCCAGCATTCGGTGAACCGTTTTCGAAAGTTATTGTAGATTGTGTTGGTCCATTACCAAAGACAGAAACTGGTTATCAGTATTTGTTGACTATCATGTGTACTTCGTCTAGGTTTCCAGAGGCAGTACCACTTAGGAATATAAAAGCTAAAACTGTGACGAAGGCTCTTATAAAATTCTTTACTTATTTTGGATTGCCTAAGGAAATACAAACTGATCAAGGTAGTAATTTTATGTCTGGATTGTTTCAACAGATAGTTTATAAATTGGGAGCTAAGCAAATTACTTCGTCTGCATACCATCCAGAATCGCAAGGTGCTTTGGAGAGGTTTCATTCTACTCTCAAGAATATGATTAGGACATATTGTGTGGAGAATGAAAGTGACTGGGATGAGAGTATAAACTTACTTTTATTTGCAGTAAGGGAATCGGTACAGGAATCTTTAGGTTTTAGTCCATTTGAACTTGTGTTTGGACATAGAGTTAGAGGACCTTTAGCTTTATTGAAGGAACAGTGGATTAGTAAGGAAGTGCATACTAATTTGTTGGACTATGTTTTGAAATTTAAGGACAGGTTACATAGAGTTTGTAGTTTAGCCAAGGAAAATTTAAAGTTGGCTCAGGAGAAAATGAAGACTTGGTATGATAAGGAAGCTAGGATGAGGATGTTTAAGCCTGGAGATAAGGTGTTGGTTCTTTTCCCAGTGCAGACAAATCCTTTACAAGCTAGATTTCATGGACCTTATGAAATTGTGTCTAGAGTTAATGATGTGGATTATGTAATAAAAACTCCAGATCGTAGAAGGTCAACACAACTTTGCCACATAAATATGATTAAACCATATTTTGCGAAACAATCTGATACTGTGACTGTTGTGGTTAGTGAGAATGAGTTGGATTTAACTGGGAACATGATAGATGATTCATCTGACTTTCATTCTAAATCTAACATTGTTTCTGTTAGGTTACCTAATTTGACTATTTTGGAAAATATGGATGAGAAATTAGCACATTTACAGCTAGAGCAGAAACAACAGATGAAGGAATTGATTTTTAAGTATAAGGATTTGTTTCCAGATGTTCCGAGAAGGACTACTATAGCTTCACATGATGTAGATGTTGGAGATGCCAAACCTATTAAACAACATCCATATAGGATGAACATGGAAAAATGTGAACTTGCTGAGAAAGAAATTGGATACATGTTAGAGAATGATATTATTAGACATTCTAACTCGAATTGGAGTTCGCCATGTGTTATGGTGCCAAAACCTGATGGTAGTATTAGGTTTTGTACGGACTATAGGAAGGTGAATGCTGTAACGAAAACAGATGCATATCCAATTCCTAGAGTAGATGATTGTGTAGATAAAGTTGGGAAAGCAAAGTTCCTTACAAAGATTGATTTATTGAAAGGGTATTGGTGTGTTCCATTAACGGACAGAGGTAGAGAGATTTCTGCATTTGTAACTCCATCTGGGTTATATGAGTATAATGTTCTTCCATTTGGGATGAAGAATGCCCCAGGTACTTTTCAGAGGATGATTAATTCTGTGATTCAGGGTTTGAAAGATACTGATGCTTATATTGATGATTTAGTGACAGGAAATGATACTTGGGAAGCACACATAATTGCGGTGGAGAAATTGTTTGAAAAGCTTTCAAAAGCTAACTTGACTATTAATTTAGCCAAGAGTGAATTTGGACATGCTACTGTGACTTACCTTGGTTATGTTGTAGGTCAAGGTAAGGTAGCTCCTGTTCAGGCAAAAGTTCAGGCAATTTTGGAAATTCCCACTCCGACGGGAAAAAAAACTCTCAGAAGGTTTTTGGGAATGGTAGGATATTATCGAAAATTTTGTAAGAATTTTGCTAATGTTGCCCTTCCATTAACTAACCTTCTGCAGAAGAATGTGAGGTTTGTGTGGACAATGTTTTGTCAGGAAGCATTTGAAAAATTGAAAACAATGATATGTGAACAACCTGTGCTTAAGGCACCTGACTTTGAAAAACCTTTTTCATTAGCTGTGGATGCTAGTGATGAAGCTGCGGGAGCAGTATTGATGCAAAGGAATGAGGGTGATGAGGTTGATCATCCAGTAGCTTACTTTTCTAAGAAATTTAATAAGCATCAAAGAAACTATTCAACACTAGAGAAAGACTTGTTATCTCTTGTTTTAGCTTTGGAATATTTTGAGGTATATGTTGGTACAACTCAAAAACCACTTATTGTTTACACTGATCATAATCCGTTAGTTTTTTTGAGTAAGATGAAAAACAAAAACAGAAGATTGTTAAATTGGAGTTTGATGTTACAAGAGTACAATATTGTGATAACTCATATTAAAGGTAAAGATAATGTGGTTGCTGATTGTCTATCTCGATGTTGAATGTACAATGTTTTTTTTTTGGAGTGTTTTTTTATTGTAACACTCCTACTGTATTGTATATTGTGTATGTTATATAATTTATACCTTTGTTTTTTTCTTGGGTTTTTTTTTTTGTAAGTAATTGTTAAAAATTTCTGTTCTTGACAGACCAAAAATGTTTTTTTTGGAGGGAGGTGTTACGTACCCGTGACACGTGACAGTGGTACCCTTGTCACGTGACTGGGGTTGAAGTTATACTGGACATGAGGTAATGGTGGAGTGATGTCATTTTCCCGCCAGTAGAGGTCATGTGACAGGTTTTTTCTACAGGGTATAAAAGGAAGACCCACCCTGTCAGGTGGGGCAGTTCGTGGCAGGATTTGCCAAGATGACTTCATGTTACTGTGTGATTTAATGTGATGACGCAGTTTAGTTAAAAATGAAGTTTTATATAATGCCTAAAGTTTAAAAGGTCAGAGCCAACGGTTTCTTTGCTAATGGAGAGTGAAGAGAAGAATCGATTTCCGACGATGGATTGACTTCGACCTTGTGTGATCCTCATTCGGAAGGATTTCGTTTACTATTCTCACGATAGTCTCCGCTGGAAAAAGCGGGAGATTGAGAATATTGTGGAAGGAAGGTCAGTCACTTTAAGTTGTTATATTTAATAAAATTCGACGTGGGAGTTCGACGCTGGGAATCGAAGGACATCGACGTGGAAGAGAATTTACATCGCTTTAAAAAGTCTCTCCTTTTAAAAGTACCGTGAGCTTTTGAACTGTCGGCATATCGTTTTAAAATGCTGGTTTCTTTCGGCATATCGCTTTAAAAGAACTGAGTTCCTTTCAATACCGCTTTAAAGACTGTTTGGGACTGCAAAGCTATGAAGGACTGTTTGAGCAGCTGAGCTCGGATCATTGTTTGGGTTTGTTTACATTTGAAGGGGGTTTGTTATCAGTGTTTAATAAACGTGTTATTTGTTATAAAACCCTTCGTCTAACTCATCTATAATTATTGTTGCCTGAATACGTAACATAATTATGGGGGCTACGTTCGGGATTGAATTATTTGAGTTTAAAAAGTTTTTTGAATTTTGACTCGGTGTTTTGGTAACGGGGATTGCTCGATTTTTTTTTTGTTTGTTTGGCTTGTGAGTGGTATTCGGCAACGATGAATATTGATGAGTTTCTGGATTCGCCAGTCGCGGATTTGTTAGCGAAGGCGAAAAAAACTGAAGTCTCTGAACTTGCTAATCGGTTGCATCTTAAAGGGATTTTGTCAACTACATCAAAAGCTGTAATACAGAGAAAGATCGCATCACTTTTTGTGGCTTCGGGTCATTTTGAAGAATCGATTTTAGAATCGTTTCCAATAAGTAATCTGGAGATGCAGTTGCAAATTGAACAAATGATGTTAGAAAGGTGTAAATTGGAAGCTGAACAAAAGCAAAGAGATTTTGAATATGCAATGGAGAAATTAAGGTCTGTAGAACAGTCTGCTGATTCTAAAAAACCGTTTGTTGCTAGCCAAGAAATTAAATTGGTCCCTCCATTTAGTGAAACAGAAGTGGAGAGATATTTTCAACATTTTGAAACTATTGCTCGGATGTTAGAGTGGCCGAAAGATAAATGGTCAGTGTTATTACAGAGTGTAATCAAAGGCAAGGCACGACACGTTTACACAGCTTTAACTGCTGCGCAAGCATTAGATTATGATATTGTGAAAGAAAATATTCTCAAACCGTATGAATTGGTCCCAGAAGCGTATAGGGAAAGATTCAGGAGTTTGAAAAAGTCTGTGGAAAAGACTTATGTGGAATTTGCCTATGATAAAGCTATGTGTTTTGAGAGATGGGTTTCTTCTAAAAATGTAAATGAGGACTATGAGACATTGAGAGAGCTGATTTTGATGGAGGAATTTAAAAGAAGCATTCCTGTTGAAGTAAGGACCTACTTAAATGAGAGGGATACTGATAAATTGCAGGACTGTGCTAGATTAGCTGATGAGTATGTTTTAATCCATAAGAATAAATTTCCTCAGGGTAGAATTTTCAAGAGGAAAAATAATATGGAGACTCCAGGTAAATTAGAAATTAAATCAGAGGTTAATGAGAGAGGTAAGGAGGAAGGAAAACCTGTGAAGGAAAGACAGTTTGGTCTTATTTGTAACTATTGTAAGAAGCCTGGCCATGTAATAGCTAACTGTTTCAAATTGAAAAAGAAAGAGAAGGAAGCAGTTCCGGATGCTTGTGTGCAACATACTGAAGCACCTGTAAAGTTACAGGGTTTGGTAAATACAAATGAGGATTTGTTAGAGTCTGACAAAGTTAGAAAGGGATATGATCATTTTATAACTGAAGGGTTTGTATCCTTGAAAGAAGGATCTACTCTGGTGCCAATAAAGATTCTTAGGGATACTGGAGCTTCTCAATCACTGATGTTAGATAGTGTGTTGAAGTTTAATGAAGAGAGTGATACTGGTGAGGTGAATTACATAAGAGGTGTTGGAAGTGATTTTATGCCTGTACGTTTACATGAAGTAAATTTAAAGTCAGGGTTAGTTACAGGATTTGTTAAGGTAGGATTACAGCATAGCTTACCTGTGAAGGGTATTTCTTTATTGTTAGGTAATGACTTGGCAGGTGGACAAGTTTTTCCTGAAGTGCATTTGACAATGGAGTCAGAGGAACCAGAGGTGAATTCTAACACAGATTTTTCTTGTGTTGTGACTAGAGCTATGGCTAAAAAAATTGATGTGCAGAATGAGGTTGTTACTCATGACTGTTCAACTCAGGATTTGAGTTTTGAGGATGTGTCAGAAACTTTCTTACCTTTGTTGTTTGAACAAGATTCTGGGAGTAAGTCTGACTATGAAGATTTATCTCTGTCTCGGAAGGAGATGATAGCAGAGCAGAATAGAGATCCTGAGATTGTAAAATTAAGGGAACAAGCTTTACTAGGTAGTGAAATTGAGAAGGTGTCAGTAGGATATTACTTGGAAAAAGGAGTGTTGATGAGGAAGTGGAGGTCGCCTACAATTCCTGCAAGTGAGGAATGGAATGTTGTTTATCAGGTAGTTGTTCCTAAAGTTTATCGGAATGAGATTTTGACTTTAGCTCATAGTGTGCCTTTAGGTGGACATCAAGGGGTAAGAAAAACTGTGGACAAGATTTTAAAACATTTTTACTGGCCTGGTTTAAGAAAAGATGTGGCGATGTTTTGTAAGACGTGCCATACTTGTCAGATTGTGGGTAAGCCAAATCAGGTTACACCAGTAGCTCCATTGCAACCTATTCCAGCATTCGGTGAACCGTTTTCGAAAGTTATTGTAGATTGTGTTGGTCCATTACCAAAGACAGAAACTGGTTATCAGTATTTGTTGACTATCATGTGTACTTCGTCTAGGTTTCCAGAGGCAGTACCACTTAGGAATATAAAAGCTAAAACTGTGACGAAGGCTCTTATAAAATTCTTTACTTATTTTGGATTGCCTAAGGAAATACAAACTGATCAAGGTAGTAATTTTATGTCTGGATTGTTTCAACAGATAGTTTATAAATTGGGAGCTAAGCAAATTACTTCGTCTGCATACCATCCAGAATCGCAAGGTGCTTTGGAGAGGTTTCATTCTACTCTCAAGAATATGATTAGGACATATTGTGTGGAGAATGAAAGTGACTGGGATGAGAGTATAAACTTACTTTTATTTGCAGTAAGGGAATCGGTACAGGAATCTTTAGGTTTTAGTCCATTTGAACTTGTGTTTGGACATAGAGTTAGAGGACCTTTAGCTTTATTGAAGGAACAGTGGATTAGTAAGGAAGTGCATACTAATTTGTTGGACTATGTTTTGAAATTTAAGGACAGGTTACATAGAGTTTGTAGTTTAGCCAAGGAAAATTTAAAGTTGGCTCAGGAGAAAATGAAGACTTGGTATGATAAGGAAGCTAGGATGAGGATGTTTAAGCCTGGAGATAAGGTGTTGGTTCTTTTCCCAGTGCAGACAAATCCTTTACAAGCTAGATTTCATGGACCTTATGAAATTGTGTCTAGAGTTAATGATGTGGATTATGTAATAAAAACTCCAGATCGTAGAAGGTCAACACAACTTTGCCACATAAATATGATTAAACCATATTTTGCGAAACAATCTGATACTGTGACTGTTGTGGTTAGTGAGAATGAGTTGGATTTAACTGGGAACATGATAGATGATTCATCTGACTTTCATTCTAAATCTAACATTGTTTCTGTTAGGTTACCTAATTTGACTATTTTGGAAAATATGGATGAGAAATTAGCACATTTACAGCTAGAGCAGAAACAACAGATGAAGGAATTGATTTTTAAGTATAAGGATTTGTTTCCAGATGTTCCGAGAAGGACTACTATAGCTTCACATGATGTAGATGTTGGAGATGCCAAACCTATTAAACAACATCCATATAGGATGAACATGGAAAAATGTGAACTTGCTGAGAAAGAAATTGGATACATGTTAGAGAATGATATTATTAGACATTCTAACTCGAATTGGAGTTCGCCATGTGTTATGGTGCCAAAACCTGATGGTAGTATTAGGTTTTGTACGGACTATAGGAAGGTGAATGCTGTAACGAAAACAGATGCATATCCAATTCCTAGAGTAGATGATTGTGTAGATAAAGTTGGGAAAGCAAAGTTCCTTACAAAGATTGATTTATTGAAAGGGTATTGGTGTGTTCCATTAACGGACAGAGGTAGAGAGATTTCTGCATTTGTAACTCCATCTGGGTTATATGAGTATAATGTTCTTCCATTTGGGATGAAGAATGCCCCAGGTACTTTTCAGAGGATGATTAATTCTGTGATTCAGGGTTTGAAAGATACTGATGCTTATATTGATGATTTAGTGACAGGAAATGATACTTGGGAAGCACACATAATTGCGGTGGAGAAATTGTTTGAAAAGCTTTCAAAAGCTAACTTGACTATTAATTTAGCCAAGAGTGAATTTGGACATGCTACTGTGACTTACCTTGGTTATGTTGTAGGTCAAGGTAAGGTAGCTCCTGTTCAGGCAAAAGTTCAGGCAATTTTGGAAATTCCCACTCCGACGGGAAAAAAAACTCTCAGAAGGTTTTTGGGAATGGTAGGATATTATCGAAAATTTTGTAAGAATTTTGCTAATGTTGCCCTTCCATTAACTAACCTTCTGCAGAAGAATGTGAGGTTTGTGTGGACAATGTTTTGTCAGGAAGCATTTGAAAAATTGAAAACAATGATATGTGAACAACCTGTGCTTAAGGCACCTGACTTTGAAAAACCTTTTTCATTAGCTGTGGATGCTAGTGATGAAGCTGCGGGAGCAGTATTGATGCAAAGGAATGAGGGTGATGAGGTTGATCATCCAGTAGCTTACTTTTCTAAGAAATTTAATAAGCATCAAAGAAACTATTCAACACTAGAGAAAGACTTGTTATCTCTTGTTTTAGCTTTGGAATATTTTGAGGTATATGTTGGTACAACTCAAAAACCACTTATTGTTTACACTGATCATAATCCGTTAGTTTTTTTGAGTAAGATGAAAAACAAAAACAGAAGATTGTTAAATTGGAGTTTGATGTTACAAGAGTACAATATTGTGATAACTCATATTAAAGGTAAAGATAATGTGGTTGCTGATTGTCTATCTCGATGTTGAATGTACAATGTTTTTTTTTTGGAGTGTTTTTTTATTGTAACACTCCTACTGTATTGTATATTGTGTATGTTATATAATTTATACCTTTGTTTTTTTCTTGGGTTTTTTTTTTTGTAAGTAATTGTTAAAAATTTCTGTTCTTGACAGACCAAAAATGTTTTTTTTGGAGGGAGGTGTTACGTACCCGTGACACGTGACAGTGGTACCCTTGTCACGTGACTGGGGTTGAAGTTATACTGGACATGAGGTAATGGTGGAGTGATGTCATTTTCCCGCCAGTAGAGGTCATGTGACAGGTTTTTTCTACAGGGTATAAAAGGAAGACCCACCCTGTCAGGTGGGGCAGTTCGTGGCAGGATTTGCCAAGATGACTTCATGTTACTGTGTGATTTAATGTGATGACGCAGTTTAGTTAAAAATGAAGTTTTATATAATGCCTAAAGTTTAAAAGGTCAGAGCCAACGGTTTCTTTGCTAATGGAGAGTGAAGAGAAGAATCGATTTCCGACGATGGATTGACTTCGACCTTGTGTGATCCTCATTCGGAAGGATTTCGTTTACTATTCTCACGATAGTCTCCGCTGGAAAAAGCGGGAGATTGAGAATATTGTGGAAGGAAGGTCAGTCACTTTAAGTTGTTATATTTAATAAAATTCGACGTGGGAGTTCGACGCTGGGAATCGAAGGACATCGACGTGGAAGAGAATTTACATCGCTTTAAAAAGTCTCTCCTTTTAAAAGTACCGTGAGCTTTTGAACTGTCGGCATATCGTTTTAAAATGCTGGTTTCTTTCGGCATATCGCTTTAAAAGAACTGAGTTCCTTTCAATACCGCTTTAAAGACTGTTTGGGACTGCAAAGCTATGAAGGACTGTTTGAGCAGCTGAGCTCGGATCATTGTTTGGGTTTGTTTACATTTGAAGGGGGTTTGTTATCAGTGTTTAATAAACGTGTTATTTGTTATAAAACCCTTCGTCTAACTCATCTATAATTATTGTTGCCTGAATACGTAACATAATTATGGGGGCTACGTTCGGGATTGAATTATTTGAGTTTAAAAAGTTTTTTGAATTTTGACTCGGTGTTTTGGTAACGGGGATTGCTCGATTTTTTTTTTGTTTGTTTGGCTTGTGAGTGGTATTCGGCAACGATGAATATTGATGAGTTTCTGGATTCGCCAGTCGCGGATTTGTTAGCGAAGGCGAAAAAAACTGAAGTCTCTGAACTTGCTAATCGGTTGCATCTTAAAGGGATTTTGTCAACTACATCAAAAGCTGTAATACAGAGAAAGATCGCATCACTTTTTGTGGCTTCGGGTCATTTTGAAGAATCGATTTTAGAATCGTTTCCAATAAGTAATCTGGAGATGCAGTTGCAAATTGAACAAATGATGTTAGAAAGGTGTAAATTGGAAGCTGAACAAAAGCAAAGAGATTTTGAATATGCAATGGAGAAATTAAGGTCTGTAGAACAGTCTGCTGATTCTAAAAAACCGTTTGTTGCTAGCCAAGAAATTAAATTGGTCCCTCCATTTAGTGAAACAGAAGTGGAGAGATATTTTCAACATTTTGAAACTATTGCTCGGATGTTAGAGTGGCCGAAAGATAAATGGTCAGTGTTATTACAGAGTGTAATCAAAGGCAAGGCACGACACGTTTACACAGCTTTAACTGCTGCGCAAGCATTAGATTATGATATTGTGAAAGAAAATATTCTCAAACCGTATGAATTGGTCCCAGAAGCGTATAGGGAAAGATTCAGGAGTTTGAAAAAGTCTGTGGAAAAGACTTATGTGGAATTTGCCTATGATAAAGCTATGTGTTTTGAGAGATGGGTTTCTTCTAAAAATGTAAATGAGGACTATGAGACATTGAGAGAGCTGATTTTGATGGAGGAATTTAAAAGAAGCATTCCTGTTGAAGTAAGGACCTACTTAAATGAGAGGGATACTGATAAATTGCAGGACTGTGCTAGATTAGCTGATGAGTATGTTTTAATCCATAAGAATAAATTTCCTCAGGGTAGAATTTTCAAGAGGAAAAATAATATGGAGACTCCAGGTAAATTAGAAATTAAATCAGAGGTTAATGAGAGAGGTAAGGAGGAAGGAAAACCTGTGAAGGAAAGACAGTTTGGTCTTATTTGTAACTATTGTAAGAAGCCTGGCCATGTAATAGCTAACTGTTTCAAATTGAAAAAGAAAGAGAAGGAAGCAGTTCCGGATGCTTGTGTGCAACATACTGAAGCACCTGTAAAGTTACAGGGTTTGGTAAATACAAATGAGGATTTGTTAGAGTCTGACAAAGTTAGAAAGGGATATGATCATTTTATAACTGAAGGGTTTGTATCCTTGAAAGAAGGATCTACTCTGGTGCCAATAAAGATTCTTAGGGATACTGGAGCTTCTCAATCACTGATGTTAGATAGTGTGTTGAAGTTTAATGAAGAGAGTGATACTGGTGAGGTGAATTACATAAGAGGTGTTGGAAGTGATTTTATGCCTGTACGTTTACATGAAGTAAATTTAAAGTCAGGGTTAGTTACAGGATTTGTTAAGGTAGGATTACAGCATAGCTTACCTGTGAAGGGTATTTCTTTATTGTTAGGTAATGACTTGGCAGGTGGACAAGTTTTTCCTGAAGTGCATTTGACAATGGAGTCAGAGGAACCAGAGGTGAATTCTAACACAGATTTTTCTTGTGTTGTGACTAGAGCTATGGCTAAAAAAATTGATGTGCAGAATGAGGTTGTTACTCATGACTGTTCAACTCAGGATTTGAGTTTTGAGGATGTGTCAGAAACTTTCTTACCTTTGTTGTTTGAACAAGATTCTGGGAGTAAGTCTGACTATGAAGATTTATCTCTGTCTCGGAAGGAGATGATAGCAGAGCAGAATAGAGATCCTGAGATTGTAAAATTAAGGGAACAAGCTTTACTAGGTAGTGAAATTGAGAAGGTGTCAGTAGGATATTACTTGGAAAAAGGAGTGTTGATGAGGAAGTGGAGGTCGCCTACAATTCCTGCAAGTGAGGAATGGAATGTTGTTTATCAGGTAGTTGTTCCTAAAGTTTATCGGAATGAGATTTTGACTTTAGCTCATAGTGTGCCTTTAGGTGGACATCAAGGGGTAAGAAAAACTGTGGACAAGATTTTAAAACATTTTTACTGGCCTGGTTTAAGAAAAGATGTGGCGATGTTTTGTAAGACGTGCCATACTTGTCAGATTGTGGGTAAGCCAAATCAGGTTACACCAGTAGCTCCATTGCAACCTATTCCAGCATTCGGTGAACCGTTTTCGAAAGTTATTGTAGATTGTGTTGGTCCATTACCAAAGACAGAAACTGGTTATCAGTATTTGTTGACTATCATGTGTACTTCGTCTAGGTTTCCAGAGGCAGTACCACTTAGGAATATAAAAGCTAAAACTGTGACGAAGGCTCTTATAAAATTCTTTACTTATTTTGGATTGCCTAAGGAAATACAAACTGATCAAGGTAGTAATTTTATGTCTGGATTGTTTCAACAGATAGTTTATAAATTGGGAGCTAAGCAAATTACTTCGTCTGCATACCATCCAGAATCGCAAGGTGCTTTGGAGAGGTTTCATTCTACTCTCAAGAATATGATTAGGACATATTGTGTGGAGAATGAAAGTGACTGGGATGAGAGTATAAACTTACTTTTATTTGCAGTAAGGGAATCGGTACAGGAATCTTTAGGTTTTAGTCCATTTGAACTTGTGTTTGGACATAGAGTTAGAGGACCTTTAGCTTTATTGAAGGAACAGTGGATTAGTAAGGAAGTGCATACTAATTTGTTGGACTATGTTTTGAAATTTAAGGACAGGTTACATAGAGTTTGTAGTTTAGCCAAGGAAAATTTAAAGTTGGCTCAGGAGAAAATGAAGACTTGGTATGATAAGGAAGCTAGGATGAGGATGTTTAAGCCTGGAGATAAGGTGTTGGTTCTTTTCCCAGTGCAGACAAATCCTTTACAAGCTAGATTTCATGGACCTTATGAAATTGTGTCTAGAGTTAATGATGTGGATTATGTAATAAAAACTCCAGATCGTAGAAGGTCAACACAACTTTGCCACATAAATATGATTAAACCATATTTTGCGAAACAATCTGATACTGTGACTGTTGTGGTTAGTGAGAATGAGTTGGATTTAACTGGGAACATGATAGATGATTCATCTGACTTTCATTCTAAATCTAACATTGTTTCTGTTAGGTTACCTAATTTGACTATTTTGGAAAATATGGATGAGAAATTAGCACATTTACAGCTAGAGCAGAAACAACAGATGAAGGAATTGATTTTTAAGTATAAGGATTTGTTTCCAGATGTTCCGAGAAGGACTACTATAGCTTCACATGATGTAGATGTTGGAGATGCCAAACCTATTAAACAACATCCATATAGGATGAACATGGAAAAATGTGAACTTGCTGAGAAAGAAATTGGATACATGTTAGAGAATGATATTATTAGACATTCTAACTCGAATTGGAGTTCGCCATGTGTTATGGTGCCAAAACCTGATGGTAGTATTAGGTTTTGTACGGACTATAGGAAGGTGAATGCTGTAACGAAAACAGATGCATATCCAATTCCTAGAGTAGATGATTGTGTAGATAAAGTTGGGAAAGCAAAGTTCCTTACAAAGATTGATTTATTGAAAGGGTATTGGTGTGTTCCATTAACGGACAGAGGTAGAGAGATTTCTGCATTTGTAACTCCATCTGGGTTATATGAGTATAATGTTCTTCCATTTGGGATGAAGAATGCCCCAGGTACTTTTCAGAGGATGATTAATTCTGTGATTCAGGGTTTGAAAGATACTGATGCTTATATTGATGATTTAGTGACAGGAAATGATACTTGGGAAGCACACATAATTGCGGTGGAGAAATTGTTTGAAAAGCTTTCAAAAGCTAACTTGACTATTAATTTAGCCAAGAGTGAATTTGGACATGCTACTGTGACTTACCTTGGTTATGTTGTAGGTCAAGGTAAGGTAGCTCCTGTTCAGGCAAAAGTTCAGGCAATTTTGGAAATTCCCACTCCGACGGGAAAAAAAACTCTCAGAAGGTTTTTGGGAATGGTAGGATATTATCGAAAATTTTGTAAGAATTTTGCTAATGTTGCCCTTCCATTAACTAACCTTCTGCAGAAGAATGTGAGGTTTGTGTGGACAGTGTTTTGTCAGGAAGCATTTGAAAAATTGAAAACAATGATATGTGAACAACCTGTGCTTAAGGCACCTGACTTTGAAAAACCTTTTTCATTAGCTGTGGATGCTAGTGATGAAGCTGCGGGAGCAGTATTGATGCAAAGGAATGAGGGTGATGAGGTTGATCATCCAGTAGCTTACTTTTCTAAGAAATTTAATAAGCATCAAATAAACTATTCAACACTAGAGAAAGACTTGTTATCTCTTGTGTTAGCTTTGGAATATTTTGAGGTATATGTTGGTACAACTCAAAAACCACTTATTGTTTACACTGATCATAATCCGTTAGTTTTTTTGAGTAAGATGAAAAACAAAAACAGAAGATTGTTAAATTGGAGTTTGATGTTACAAGAGTACAATATTGTGATAACTCATATTAAAGGTAAAGATAATGTGGTTGCTGATTGTCTATCTCGATGTTGAATGTACAATGTTTTTTTTTTGGAGTGTTTTTTTATTGTAACACTCCTACTGTATTGTATATTGTGTATGTTATATAATTTATACCTTTGTTTTTTTTTTTGGGTTTTTTTTTGTAAGTAATTGTTAAAAATTTTTGTTCTTGACAGACCAAAAATGTTTTTTTTGGAGGGAGGTGTTACGTACCCGTGACACGTGACAGTGGTACCCTTGTCACGTGACTGGGGTTGAAGTTATACTGGACATGAGGTAATGGTGGAGTGATGTCATTTTCCCGCCAGTAGAGGTCATGTGACAGGTTTTTTCTACAGGGTATAAAAGGAAGACCCACCCTGTCAGGTGGGGCAGTTCGTGGCAGGATTTGCCAAGATGACTTCATGTTACTGTGTGATTTAATGTGATGACGCAGTTTAGTTAAAAATGAAGTTTTATATAATGCCTAAAGTTTAAAAGGTCAGAGCCAACGGTTTCTTTGCTAATGGAGAGTGAAGAGAAGAATCGATTTCCGACGATGGATTGACTTCGACCTTGTGTGATCCTCATTCGGAAGGATTTCGTTTACTATTCTCACGATAGTCTCCGCTGGAAAAAGCGGGAGATTGAGAATATTGTGGAAGGAAGGTCAGTCACTTTAAGTTGTTATATTTAATAAAATTCGACGTGGGAGTTCGACGCTGGGAATCGAAGGACATCGACGTGGAAGAGAATTTACATCGCTTTAAAAAGTCTCTCCTTTTAAAAGTACCGTGAGCTTTTGAACTGTCGGCATATCGTTTTAAAATGCTGTTTTCTTTCGGCATATCGCTTTAAAAGAACTGAGTTCCTTTCAATACCGCTTTAAAGACTGTTTGGGACTGCAAAGCTATGAAGGACTGTTTGAGCAGCTGAGCTCGGATCATTGTTTGGGTTTGTTTACATTTGAAGGGGGTTTGTTATCAGTGTTTAATAAACGTGTTATTTGTTATAAAACCCTTCGTCTAACTCATCTATAATTATTGTTGCCTGAATACGTAACATAATTATGGGGGCTACGTTCGGGATTGAATTATTTGAGTTTAAAAAGTTTTTCGAATTTTGACTCGGTGTTTTGGTAACGGGGATTGCTCGATTTTTTTTTGTTTGTTTGGCTTGTGAGTGGTATTCGGCAACGATGAATATTGATGAGTTTCTGGATTCGCCAGTCGCGGATTTGTTAGCGAAGGCGAAAAAAACTGAAGTCTCTGAACTTGCTAATCGGTTGCATCTTAAAGGGATTTTGTCAACTACATCAAAAGCTGTAATACAGAGAAAGATCGCATCACTTTTTGTGGCTTCGGGTCATTTTGAAGAATCGATTTTAGAATCGTTTCCAATAAGTAATCTGGAGATGCAGTTGCAAATTGAACAAATGATGTTAGAAAGGTGTAAATTGGAAGCTGAACAAAAGCAGAGAGATTTTGAATATGCAATGGAGAAATTAAGGTCTGTAGAACAGTCTGCTGATTCTAAAAAACCGTTTGTTGCTAGCCAAGAAATTAAATTGGTCCCTCCATTTAGTGAAACAGAAGTGGAGAGATATTTTCAACATTTTGAAACTATTGCTCGGATGTTAGAGTGGCCGAAAGATAAATGGTCAGTGTTATTACAGAGTGTAATCAAAGGCAAGGCACGACACGTTTACACAGCTTTAACTGCTGCGCAAGCATTAGATTATGATATTGTGAAAGAAAATATTCTCAAACCGTATGAATTGGTCCCAGAAGCGTATAGGGAAAGATTCAGGAGTTTGAAAAAGTCTGTGGAAAAGACTTATGTGGAATTTGCCTATGATAAAGCTATGTGTTTTGAGAGATGGGTTTCTTCTAAAAATGTAAATGAGGACTATGAGACATTGAGAGAGCTGATTTTGATGGAGGAATTTAAAAGAAGCATTCCTGTTGAAGTAAGGACCTACTTAAATGAGAGGGATACTGATAAATTGCAGGACTGTGCTAGATTAGCTGATGAGTATGTTTTAATCCATAAGAATAAATTTCCTCAGGGTAGAATTTTCAAGAGGAAAAATAATATGGAGACTCCAGGTAAATTAGAAATTAAATCAGAGGTTAATGAGAGAGGTAAGGAGGAAGGAAAACCTGTGAAGGAAAGACAGTTTGGTCTTATTTGTAACTATTGTAAGAAGCCTGGCCATGTAATAGCTAACTGTTTCAAATTGAAAAAGAAAGAGAAGGAAGCAGTTCCGGATGCTTGTGTGCAACATACTGAAGCACCTGTAAAGTTACAGGGTTTGGTAAATACAAATGAGGATTTGTTAGAGTCTGACAAAGTTAGAAAGGGATATGATCATTTTATAACTGAAGGGTTTGTATCCTTGAAAGAAGGATCTACTCTGGTGCCAATAAAGATTCTTAGGGATACTGGAGCTTCTCAATCACTGATGTTAGATAGTGTGTTGAAGTTTAATGAAGAGAGTGATACTGGTGAGGTGAATTACATAAGAGGTGTTGGAAGTGATTTTATGCCTGTACGTTTACATGAAGTAAATTTAAAGTCAGGGTTAGTTACAGGATTTGTTAAGGTAGGATTACAGCATAGCTTACCTGTGAAGGGTATTTCTTTATTGTTAGGTAATGACTTGGCAGGTGGACAAGTTTTTCCTGAAGTGCATTTGACAATGGAGTCAGAGGAACCAGAGGTGAATTCTAACACAGATTTTTCTTGTGTTGTGACTAGAGCTATGGCTAAAAAAATTGATGTGCAGAATGAGGTTGTTACTCATGACTGTTCAACTCAGGATTTGAGTTTTGAGGATGTGTCAGAAACTTTCTTACCTTTGTTGTTTGAACAAGATTCTGGGAGTAAGTCTGACTATGAAGATTTATCTCTGTCTCGGAAGGAGATGATAGCAGAGCAGAATAGAGATCCTGAGATTGTAAAATTAAGGGAACAAGCTTTACTAGGTAGTGAAATTGAGAAGGTGTCAGTAGGATATTACTTGGAAAAAGGAGTGTTGATGAGGAAGTGGAGGTCGCCTACAATTCCTGCAAGTGAGGAATGGAATGTTGTTTATCAGGTAGTTGTTCCTAAAGTTTATCGGAATGAGATTTTGACTTTAGCTCATAGTGTGCCTTTAGGTGGACATCAAGGGGTAAGAAAAACTGTGGACAAGATTTTAAAACATTTTTACTGGCCTGGTTTAAGAAAAGATGTGGCGATGTTTTGTAAGACGTGCCATACTTGTCAGATTGTGGGTAAGCCAAATCAGGTTACACCAGTAGCTCCATTGCAACCTATTCCAGCATTCGGTGAACCGTTTTCGAAAGTTATTGTAGATTGTGTTGGTCCATTACCAAAGACAGAAACTGGTTATCAGTATTTGTTGACTATCATGTGTACTTCGTCTAGGTTTCCAGAGGCAGTACCACTTAGGAATATAAAAGCTAAAACTGTGACGAAGGCTCTTATAAAATTCTTTACTTATTTTGGATTGCCTAAGGAAATACAAACTGATCAAGGTAGTAATTTTATGTCTGGATTGTTTCAACAGATAGTTTATAAATTGGGAGCTAAGCAAATTACTTCGTCTGCATACCATCCAGAATCGCAAGGTGCTTTGGAGAGGTTTCATTCTACTCTCAAGAATATGATTAGGACATATTGTGTGGAGAATGAAAGTGACTGGGATGAGAGTATAAACTTACTTTTATTTGCAGTAAGGGAATCGGTACAGGAATCTTTAGGTTTTAGTCCATTTGAACTTGTGTTTGGACATAGAGTTAGAGGACCTTTAGCTTTATTGAAGGAACAGTGGATTAGTAAGGAAGTGCATACTAATTTGTTGGACTATGTTTTGAAATTTAAGGACAGGTTACATAGAGTTTGTAGTTTAGCCAAGGAAAATTTAAAGTTGGCTCAGGAGAAAATGAAGACTTGGTATGATAAGGAAGCTAGGATGAGGATGTTTAAGCCTGGAGATAAGGTGTTGGTTCTTTTCCCAGTGCAGACAAATCCTTTACAAGCTAGATTTCATGGACCTTATGAAATTGTGTCTAGAGTTAATGATGTGGATTATGTAATAAAAACTCCAGATCGTAGAAGGTCAACACAACTTTGCCACATAAATATGATTAAACCATATTTTGCGAAACAATCTGATACTGTGACTGTTGTGGTTAGTGAGAATGAGTTGGATTTAACTGGGAACATGATAGATGATTCGTCTGACTTTCATTCTAAATCTAACATTGTTTCTGTTAGGTTACCTAATTTGACTATTTTGGAAAATATGGATGAGAAATTAGCACATTTACAGCTAGAGCAGAAACAACAGATGAAGGAATTGATTTTTAAGTATAAGGATTTGTTTCCAGATGTTCCGAGAAGGACTACTATAGCTTCACATGATGTAGATGTTGGAGATGCCAAACCTATTAAACAACATCCATATAGGATGAACATGGAAAAATGTGAACTTGCTGAGAAAGAAATTGGATACATGTTAGAGAATGATATTATTAGACATTCTAACTCGAATTGGAGTTCGCCATGTGTTATGGTGCCAAAACCTGATGGTAGTATTAGGTTTTGTACGGACTATAGGAAGGTGAATGCTGTAACGAAAACAGATGCATATCCAATTCCTAGAGTAGATGATTGTGTAGATAAAGTTGGGAAAGCAAAGTTCCTTACAAAGATTGATTTATTGAAAGGGTATTGGTGTGTTCCATTAACGGACAGAGGTAGAGAGATTTCTGCATTTGTAACTCCATCTGGGTTATATGAGTATAATGTTCTTCCATTTGGGATGAAGAATGCCCCAGGTACTTTTCAGAGGATGATTAATTCTGTGATTCAGGGTTTGAAAGATACTGATGCTTATATTGATGATTTAGTGACAGGAAATGATACTTGGGAAGCACACATAATTGCGGTGGAGAAATTGTTTGAAAAGCTTTCAAAAGCTAACTTGACTATTAATTTAGCCAAGAGTGAATTTGGACATGCTACTGTGACTTACCTTGGTTATGTTGTAGGTCAAGGTAAGGTAGCTCCTGTTCAGGCAAAAGTTCAGGCAATTTTGGAAATTCCCACTCCGACGGGAAAAAAAAACTCTCAGAAGGTTTTTGGGAATGGTAGGATATTATCGAAAATTTTGTAAGAATTTTGCTAATGTTGCCCTTCCATTAACTAACCTTCTGCAGAAGAATGTGAGGTTTGTGTGGACAGTGTTTTGTCAGGAAGCATTTGAAAAATTGAAAACAATGATATGTGAACAACCTGTGCTTAAGGCACCTGACTTTGAAAAACCTTTTTCATTAGCTGTGGATGCTAGTGATGAAGCTGCGGGAGCAGTATTGATGCAAAGGAATGAGGGTGATGAGGTTGATCATCCAGTAGCTTACTTTTCTAAGAAATTTAATAAGCATAAAAGAAACTATTCAACACTAGAGAAAGACTTGTTATCTCTTGTGTTAGCTTTGGAATATTTTGAGGTATAAGTTGGTACAACTCAAAAACCACTTATTGTTTACACTGATCATAATCCGTTAGTTTTTTTGAGTAAGATGAAAAACAAAAACAGAAGATTGTTAAATTGGAGTTTGATGTTACAAGAGTACAATATTGTGATAACTCATATTAAAGGTAAAGATAATGTGGTTGCTGATTGTCTATCTCGATGTTGAATGTACAATGTTTTTTTTTGGAGTGTTTTTTTATTGTAACACTCCTACTGTATTGTATATTGTGTATGTTATATAATTTATACCTTTGTTTTTTTTTGGGTTTTTTTTTTGTAAGTAATTGTTAAAAATTTTTGTTCTTGACAGACCAAAAATGTTTTTTTTGGAGGGAGGTGTTACGTACCCGTGACACGTGACAGTGGTACACTTGTCACGTGACTGGGGTTGAAGTTATACTGGACATGAGGTAATGGTGGAGTGATGTCATTTTCCCGCCAGTAGAGGTCATGTGACAGGTTTTTTCTACAGGGTATAAAAGGAAGACCCACCCTGTCAGGTGGGGCAGTTCGTGGCAGGATTTGCCAAGATGACTTCATGTTACTGTGTGATTTAATGTGATGACGCAGTTTAGTTAAAAATGAAGTTTTATATAATGCCTAAAGTTTAAAAGGTCAGAGCCAACGGTTTCTTTGCTAATGGAGAGTGAAGAGAAGAATCGATTTCCGACGATGGATTGACTTCGACCTTGTGTGATCCTCATTCGGAAGGATTTCGTTTACTATTCTCACGATAGTCTCCGCTGGAAAAAGCGGGAGATTGAGAATATTGTGGAAGGAAGGTCAGTCACTTTAAGTTGTTATATTTAATAAAATTCGACGTGGGAGTTCGACGCTGGGAATCGAAGGACATCGACGTGGAAGAGAATTTACATCGCTTTAAAAAGTCTCTCCTTTTAAAAGTACCGTGAGCTTTTGAACTGTCGGCATATCGTTTTAAAATGCTGGTTTCTTTCGGCATATCGCTTTAAAAGAACTGAGTTCCTTTCAATACCGCTTTAAAGACTGTTTGGGACTGCAAAGCTATGAAGGACTGTTTGAGCAGCTGAGCTCGGATCATTGTTTGGGTTTGTTTACATTTGAAGGGGGTTTGTTATCAGTGTTTAATAAACGTGTTATTTGTTATAAAACCCTTCGTCTAACTCATCTATAATTATTGTTGCCTGAATACGTAACATAATTATGGGGGCTACGTTCGGGATTGAATTATTTGAGTTTTAAAAGTTTTTTGAATTTTGACTCGGTGTTTTGGTAACGAGGATTGCTCGATTTTTGTTTGTTTGTTTGGCTTGTGAGTGGTATTCGGCAACGATGAATATTGATGAGTTTCTGGATTCGCCAGTCGCGGATTTGTTAGCGAAGGCGAAAAAAACTGAAGTCTCTGAACTTGCTAATCGGTTGCATCTTAAAGGGATTTTGTCAACTACATCAAAAGCTGTAACACAGAGAAAGATCGCATCACTTTTTGTGGCTTCGGGTCATTTTGAAGAATCGATTTTAGAATCGTTTCCAATAAGTAATCTGGAGATGCAGTTGCAAATTGAACAAATGATGTTAGAAAGGTGTAAATTGGAAGCTGAACAAAAGCAGAGAGATTTTGAATATGCAATGGAGAAATTAAGGTCTGTAGAACAGTCTGCTGATTCTAAAAAACCGTTTGTTGCTAGCCAAGAAATTAAATTGGTCCCTCCATTTAGTGAAACAGAAGTGGAGAGATATTTTCAACATTTTGAAACTATTGCTCGGATGTTAGAGTGGCCGAAAGATAAATGGTCAGTGTTATTACAGAGTGTAATCAAAGGCAAGGCACGACACGTTTACACAGCTTTAACTGCTGCGCAAGCATTAGATTATGATATTGTGAAAGAAAATATTCTCAAACCGTATGAATTGGTCCCAGAAGCGTATAGGGAAAGATTCAGGAGTTTGAAAAAGTCTGTGGAAAAGACTTATGTGGAATTTGCCTATGATAAAGCTATGTGTTTTGAGAGATGGGTTTCTTCTAAAAATGTAAATGAGGACTATGAGACATTGAGAGAGCTGATTTTGATGGAGGAATTTAAAAGAAGCATTCCTGTTGAAGTAAGGACCTACTTAAATGAGAGGGATACTGATAAATTGCAGGACTGTGCTAGATTAGCTGATGAGTATGTTTTAATCCATAAGAATAAATTTCCTCAGGGTAGAATTTTCAAGAGGAAAAATAATATGGAGACTCCAGGTAAATTAGAAATTAAATCAGAGGTTAATGAGAGAGGTAAGGAGGAAGGAAAACCTGTGAAGGAAAGACAGTTTGGTCTTATTTGTAACTATTGTAAGAAGCCTGGCCATGTAATAGCTAACTGTTTCAAATTGAAAAAGAAAGAGAAGGAAGCAGTTCCGGATGCTTGTGTGCAACATACTGAAGCACCTGTAAAGTTACAGGGTTTGGTAAATACAAATGAGGATTTGTTAGAGTCTGACAAAGTTAGAAAGGGATATGATCATTTTATAACTGAAGGGTTTGTATCCTTGAAAGAAGGATCTACTCTGGTGCCAATAAAGATTCTTAGGGATACTGGAGCTTCTCAATCACTGATGTTAGATAGTGTGTTGAAGTTTAATGAAGAGAGTGATACTGGTGAGGTGAATTACATAAGAGGTGTTGGAAGTGATTTTATGCCTGTACGTTTACATGAAGTAAATTTAAAGTCAGGGTTAGTTACAGGATTTGTTAAGGTAGGATTACAGCATAGCTTACCTGTGAAGGGTATTTCTTTATTGTTAGGTAATGACTTGGCAGGTGGACAAGTTTTTCCTGAAGTGCATTTGACAATGGAGTCAGAGGAACCAGAGGTGAATTCTAACACAGATTTTTCTTGTGTTGTGACTAGAGCTATGGCTAAAAAAATTGATGTGCAGAATGAGGTTGTTACTCATGACTGTTCAACTCAGGATTTGAGTTTTGAGGATGTGTCAGAAACTTTCTTACCTTTGTTGTTTGAACAAGATTCTGGGAGTAAGTCTGACTATGAAGATTTATCTCTGTCTCGGAAGGAGATGATAGCAGAGCAGAATAGAGATCCTGAGATTGTAAAATTAAGGGAACAAGCTTTACTAGGTAGTGAAATTGAGAAGGTGTCAGTAGGATATTACTTGGAAAAAGGAGTGTTGATGAGGAAGTGGAGGTCGCCTACAATTCCTGCAAGTGAGGAATGGAATGTTGTTTATCAGGTAGTTGTTCCTAAAGTTTATCGGAATGAGATTTTGACTTTAGCTCATAGTGTGCCTTTAGGTGGACATCAAGGGGTAAGAAAAACTGTGGACAAGATTTTAAAACATTTTTACTGGCCTGGTTTAAGAAAAGATGTGGCGATGTTTTGTAAGACGTGCCATACTTGTCAGATTGTGGGTAAGCCAAATCAGGTTACACCAGTAGCTCCATTGCAACCTATTCCAGCATTCGGTGAACCGTTTTCGAAAGTTATTGTAGATTGTGTTGGTCCATTACCAAAGACAGAAACTGGTTATCAGTATTTGTTGACTATCATGTGTACTTCGTCTAGGTTTCCAGAGGCAGTACCACTTAGGAATATAAAAGCTAAAACTGTGACGAAGGCTCTTATAAAATTCTTTACTTATTTTGGATTGCCTAAGGAAATACAAACTGATCAAGGTAGTAATTTTATGTCTGGATTGTTTCAACAGATAGTTTATAAATTGGGAGCTAAGCAAATTACTTCGTCTGCATACCATCCAGAATCGCAAGGTGCTTTGGAGAGGTTTCATTCTACTCTCAAGAATATGATTAGGACATATTGTGTGGAGAATGAAAGTGACTGGGATGAGAGTATAAACTTACTTTTATTTGCAGTAAGGGAATCGGTACAGGAATCTTTAGGTTTTAGTCCATTTGAACTTGTGTTTGGACATAGAGTTAGAGGACCTTTAGCTTTATTGAAGGAACAGTGGATTAGTAAGGAAGTGCATACTAATTTGTTGGACTATGTTTTGAAATTTAAGGACAGGTTACATAGAGTTTGTAGTTTAGCCAAGGAAAATTTAAAGTTGGCTCAGGAGAAAATGAAGACTTGGTATGATAAGGAAGCTAGGATGAGGATGTTTAAGCCTGGAGATAAGGTGTTGGTTCTTTTCCCAGTGCAGACAAATCCTTTACAAGCTAGATTTCATGGACCTTATGAAATTGTGTCTAGAGTTAATGATGTGGATTATGTAATAAAAACTCCAGATCGTAGAAGGTCAACACAACTTTGCCACATAAATATGATTAAACCATATTTTGCGAAACAATCTGATACTGTGACTGTTGTGGTTAGTGAGAATGAGTTGGATTTAACTGGGAACATGATAGATGATTCGTCTGACTTTCATTCTAAATCTAACATTGTTTCTGTTAGGTTACCTAATTTGACTATTTTGGAAAATATGGATGAGAAATTAGCACATTTACAGCTAGAGCAGAAACAACAGATGAAGGAATTGATTTTTAAGTATAAGGATTTGTTTCCAGATGTTCCGAGAAGGACTACTATAGCTTCACATGATGTAGATGTTGGAGATGCCAAACCTATTAAACAACATCCATATAGGATGAACATGGAAAAATGTGAACTTGCTGAGAAAGAAATTGGATACATGTTAGAGAATGATATTATTAGACATTCTAACTCGAATTGGAGTTCGCCATGTGTTATGGTGCCAAAACCTGATGGTAGTATTAGGTTTTGTACGGACTATAGGAAGGTGAATGCTGTAACGAAAACAGATGCATATCCAATTCCTAGAGTAGATGATTGTGTAGATAAAGTTGGGAAAGCAAAGTTCCTTACAAAGATTGATTTATTGAAAGGGTATTGGTGTGTTCCATTAACGGACAGAGGTAGAGAGATTTCTGCATTTGTAACTCCATCTGGGTTATATGAGTATAATGTTCTTCCATTTGGGATGAAGAATGCCCCAGGTACTTTTCAGAGGATGATTAATTCTGTGATTCAGGGTTTGAAAGATACTGATGCTTATATTGATGATTTAGTGACAGGAAATGATACTTGGGAAGCACACATAATTGCGGTGGAGAAATTGTTTGAAAAGCTTTCAAACGCTAACTTGACTATTAATTTAGCCAAGAGTGAATTTGGACATGCTACTGTGACTTACCTTGGTTATGTTGTAGGTCAAGGTAAGGTAGCTCCTGTTCAGGCAAAAGTTCAGGCAATTTTGGAAATTCCCACTCCGACGGGAAAAAAAACTCTCAGAAGGTTTTTGGGAATGGTAGGATATTATCGAAAATTTTGTAAGAATTTTGCTAATGTTGCCCTTCCATTAACTAACCTTCTGCAGAAGAATGTGAGGTTTGTGTGGACAGTGTTTTGTCAGGAAGCATTTGAAAAATTGAAAACAATGATATGTGAACAACCTGTGCTTAAGGCACCTGACTTTGAAAAACCTTTTTCATTAGCTGTGGATGCTAGTGATGAAGCTGCGGGAGCAGTATTGATGCAAAGGAATGAGGGTGATGAGGTTGATCATCCAGTAGCTTACTTTTCTAAGAAATTTAATAAGCATCAAATAAACTATTCAACACTAGAGAAAGACTTGTTATCTCTTGTTTTAGCTTTGGAATATTTTGAGGTATATGTTGGTACAACTCAAAAACCACTTATTGTTTACACTGATCATAATCCGTTAGTTTTTTTGAGTAAGATGAAAAACAAAAACAGAAGATTGTTAAATTGGAGTTTGATGTTACAAGAGTACAATATTGTGATAACTCATATTAAAGGTAAAGATAATGTGGTTGCTGATTGTCTATCTCGATGTTGAATGTACAATGTTTTTTTTTTGGAGTGTTTTTTTATTGTAACACTCCTACTGTATTGTATATTGTGTATGTTATATAATTTATACCTTTGTTTTTTTTTGGGTTTTTTTTTTGTAAGTAATTGTTAAAAATTTTTGTTCTTGACAGACCAAAAATGTTTTTTTTGGAGGGAGGTGTTACGTACCCGTGACACGTGACAGTGGTACCCTTGTCACGTGACTGGGGTTGAAGTTATACTGGACATGAGGTAATGGTGGAGTGATGTCATTTTCCCGCCAGTAGAGGTCATGTGACAGGTTTTTTCTACAGGGTATAAAAGGAAGACCCACCCTGTCAGGTGGGGCAGTTCGTGGCAGGATTTGCCAAGATGACTTCATGTTACTGTGTGATTTAATGTGATGACGCAGTTTAGTTAAAAATGAAGTTTTATATAATGCCTAAAGTTTAAAAGGTCAGAGCCAACGGTTTCTTTGCTAATGGAGAGTGAAGAGAAGAATCGATTTCCGACGATGGATTGACTTCGACCTTGTGTGATCCTCATTCGGAAGGATTTCGTTTACTATTCTCACGATAGTCTCCGCTGGAAAAAGCGGGAGATTGAGAATATTGTGGAAGGAAGGTCAGTCACTTTAAGTTGTTATATTTAATAAAATTCGACGTGGGAGTTCGACGCTGGGAATCGAAGGACATCGACGTGGAAGAGAATTTACATCGCTTTAAAAAGTCTCTCCTTTTAAAAGTATCGTGAGCTTTTGAACTGTCGGCATATCGTTTTAAAATGCTGTTTTCTTTCGGCATATCGCTTTAAAAGAACTGAGTTCCTTTCAATACCGCTTTAAAGACTGTTTGGGACTGCAAAGCTATGAAGGACTGTTTGAGCAGCTGAGCTCGGATCATTGTTTGGGTTTGTTTACATTTGAAGGGGGTTTGTTATCAGTGTTTAATAAACGTGTTATTTGTTATAAAACCCTTCGTCTAACTCATCTATAATTATTGTTGCCTGAATACGTAACAGTACATAATCTTCTACTGCTATAAAATGATACAAGATTTCAACAAATTAATATGTATACAATTAATAAAGCTGAAGAAAGCAAGCTGATTGTAATATATGAAATTGAAAAAAAATTATATATGAAGAAAAGTAGGAAAAAATAGAACCCCCGTCTAACTAAGAAAAAAAACACTGACGACAAAAAAAAGGGAAACAAAAACGATGAGGAATCAACCCCCTCGGAGCAATACGTCTTACCATCATCTATATAAATAAAGAAAAAGAGTCATCAACCGCTAATTCATGTTTATATAGAATAAGATTGGAAGGAAACCTTATAAAATAATTCAAATTAAATGATCATATTTGGCAAAAGAGCCCCATCTTCTCTCAAAATCGAACCGGGGATCAAAAGTTCTACTTCTAATTTTTATTCCAAACTGGGACATAACAAAGCTTGAGAAAAACTTTCGATTGATGTAGAGACCGGAATCCTTATTTTAGAAATGATATACTGATATCGGAGAGGGTTTAGAGAATATTCACGAGAATGATTCCAGGAATGAACGGGATACCGTATGAGGAACGTCTGGCAGCCCTTGAGCTGTCTTTCCTGCAGTTCAGGAGAATGAAGGGGGATCTCAAAGAAACATTCCAAGTGTTAAAAGGCCAGAATAGATTAGATATGGCAAAGTTATTTCCCATGGTAGGGGATTCTAGGACAAGAGGACACTACTTCAGGATTGAAAGACGACCTTTAAGAACGGACATAGGGAGAAATTACTTTAGTCGGAGGGTGGTAAATCTGTGGAATGTGTTGCCACGTGCACCTGTGGAGGCCAAGCAAAAGCTTACCTGACCTCTGACTCTCCACATCCCTCACCTTAAATATAATCTGACCTCATCCCTGTCCCTAAACGCGAATCAGATCTGAAACGCCCCACATGTCTGACCGTAAATCATAAACTGAAATCGAAATTCGCAGATTCCTGTCACTAAATCCAAAACTGAACGAACACTGATGTATGGGCCAGGACAACTTGGTGGGGTTGCGTAATACTGCATCTCGAGTGAAGAGATCAAGAAACACAAGGGATGATTTTCCCACTGCCCCCATAATCACAACCGAATCAAACAGCGACATGCTCTTCGTTTTCCCAGTCAGTGAAAAGGCCAAGATACCAAGAAGGCGAGAGGGATCCGATTAGTTAAACTGGAACCACAGAAAACAAGTTGCCCTAAACTCTCAGTGACAGGGTGGAGTGACTCTGAATCTCCAGTAAACCCTGTTAATATACACCGGACGACCCACCACACCCAGATGCAAAATACAGATTACCGTAAACTTAAAGTAGGGAGGTTCCGTCTTACTTCGAGATGAAGCCTCAGACCGAAATTGTTAAAGTAGAATCAAATAACGAGATCTGAAATACCTTAAACTCGGGATGTCATGGTTTCCATTATCTTTGCCCGTGGGAGTGTCACAAGCCTGGCCTGAGCAACCCTGCTGGGTCGCCCTGGTGAGGGCATCGAGTGATTAAAGTCCTGAATTACCCCCAACGAAAACAGTTTACATTACTGATGACGCGTTCCATTACACACCTGGTTAATTAAGCCGTGTTTTTTGGACTAGGTTAATGAAAGGCGTGGGGCAGATAAAAGTTGTTCTGCCAGAGCCGCACATTCCGGTTTACCCTAAACTCCACAAGTCTGTCTCCCCAGCCCAACATGTACATCGCCAGCCTTACCGTTAACCATAATCCTACAACACAAATATCCCGGACTGCACCCCGACTAACTCTGGCCACAGCCCCACGAACAAGCTCACTTAACACCAGCTCTCATCCACCCCGCTCTCTCCCCATGTGGAGACCTGCATCTCCATCTCCCGACCCTACGCTAAACTAACACCTACTCCCCTCCTACACACCCGTGTAAACCCTAACCCACACCTCGACACTCATTCCCTGCAATCCAACATCATCCCCCACTTCAATCACGCAGTAATCCTATCACCTTAGCATATTCATAACAATAAGCCTGAAATTTGTGTAAGGGGGAGGAAAATCTCATTAAGGCATGGTTAACTGAGTTAACGAAGGCGCGGGCCAGAGTAAAGTGGCAGGGTTGAGTGACACTGAATCCCCAGAGACGAAATCAAGAAGCACAAGAGCGATGATTTTCCCTCCGCCCGCATAAGCACAAGATAACTATTACATTGTGGTGAGGAGGTGGGAACAGACAAATGGTTTATGCTTTACTCGACACATGGAACATAGAAGAGTACAGAACAGGAACCGTCCATTCGGCCCACCGTGTTGTGCCGAGCCAGATCCAAAGCAAATCAAAAACACCCGAATACTAATCCGTCCTACCTACACCATGTTCATATCCCTCAACTTCCTGACATCCATGTGCCTATCCCACACGACTCTTCAGAACCTCTCATGTATTTCCTTTTACCACCATACCAGGCATCCACGAGTCTCTGAATAAAATTATAGGCTTGCACACAGAAGACAGAGTGTAGTGATTGAAGGGACTTATTGGAGCCGGAAGCCTGCAATTAGCGGTGTTCCACAGGGTTCTGTGCTGGGAGCTCTGCTGTCTGTGATGTATATAAATGACCTGGATGAAGATGGAAATGGCTGTGTTGGTAAATTTGCCGATAATTACAAGATCTGTGGAGCTTTGGATCTTGTAGAAAACTGGCAAAGAATGCAGCACAGTATAGATCAGTTGCAGATAATGGTTGAGAAATGGCAGGTGGGGGTTAACTACGATAAATGCAAGGAGATGGTACATTGTAAAGGCAAGATCCTCAACAGTGTTGCTATGCAGAGAGATCTTGGATCCAAAGCAATATCTCGTTGAAAGTGGTGTTTTAGAAGGCTTATGGAATTCGTGTTTTTATGAGACGAGAAATTGAGTCCAAAAGACAGGAGATTATGCTGCACCTCTACAAAACTCTGGTTATGCCACATCTGGAGTATTGGATACAGTTTTGATCACCCCACTATAGATAGATAGATAGATAGATAGATAGATAGATAGATAGATAGATAGATAGATAGATAGATAGATACTTTATTCATCCCCATGGGGAAATTCAACATTTTTTCCAATGTCCCATACACTTGTTGTAGCAAAAACTCATTACATACAATACTTAACTCAGTAATAATATGATATGCATCTAAATCACTAACTCAAAAAG